>NW_012267329.1:1773643-1831578 GCF_000151885.1 Dipodomys ordii
CCGTTGAGAAGCGTTTTTGCTATTCGGGGTCTTTTATTGTTCCATATGAATTTTTGGATTGCCTCTTCTATTTCCTTGAAGAATGAGGTTGGAATATTGATAGGTATCTCATTGAATTTGTAGATAGCCTTGGGAAGTATTGCCATTTTCATGATGTTAATCTTTCCAATCCAGGAGCATGGGAGGTTTTGCCATTTGCTTTCCTAATTTAAGCCACACTTTTCTCATTGTTGGCATACAGAAAAGCCATTGATTTTTGGGGGTTAATTTTATACCCTGCTACTTAGGCTTGGCAGTCTTTAAGGGCTACCCAATGCCAGTGTCCTGAGCACACAGTCTGGCAGTGGGGTATCTCTGGGTTCTATGGTCTGCCTGCACAACTAATGGCATGGAACCTCTTCTATCTAATATACCTGAAACATGTGTTCACCATTTAAACGCTGGGGCCTGGACGAAATAGCCTTTCTATTCTTCTGGCTATGCCATACATTCAGTATGACATCTGAAATGATTTGTGATTATAGTTTCACTATATGTTTTTCAGTCACGCATAACTGGGTGGCTTTGGCCACTTATGAACTAAACAGAGTGGTAGCTTCTATCGACACTTCATAAGAGTCTTGTTCTATGCAAATAGTATTGTATTCTACCTTTTGCATCTTAGAATTTCAGCCGGCCATTGCTAGCTGGTGTCGTGCAGGGTTGAGTGCAAGGTCTGTGGGCATATGGCCAATTTCCTCATGTAGACTAAGAAAACCCACAGCAGAGGTAGTGAACCAGAGCCAGTGAGAAGTTTGACTTTTATACTAATTTTTTTTTGGTTGGTTGTGGGGCTTGAACTCTGGGCCTGAGCACTGCCCCTTAGCTCTTCAGCTCAAGGCTAGCGCTCTACCACTTGAGCTACAGTGCCACTTCTGGTTTTCTGGTGTTTTTTATTAAAGAGTCTCACAGACTTTCCTGCCCTGGCTGGCTTTGAACCACGATCCTCAGATCTCATCCTCCTTAGTGGCTAGGATTACAGGCATGAGCCACCAGCGCCCAGCTATACTAATTTTAAAAATCAAGTATTCCATCTTGCACAGAAGTGAATTACTTTTCACCATTATGTCTATGCCATATTGGCCCATACCAGCCTGTTCACTGGTGCCATGTGGGTGACTCACTCCAGTGATATTTTTGCAGTCTCTATGGGTGGAACTGCAGGCGCGATCACAAAAGCTGTCACAGTGCAGGGTGTACAGAACACAATTCAGAGCATGACAGAATGTGGATGGTGTCCTCTAGTATTTTATATACATGGTCTTGATGCTGACTCTTTAATGGAGCAATGGAATTTGGCCTTCTCTCCTGCAGAACCTGGGCAATCCGGGCATGTTTCTGTTTCCACCTGTGACTTTTTTCTCTGCCCCAGTTTAAACCTGAAACATTTGTTCAAGGGGACTTCCTAAGTCCCATCAACTCTAGTGATGGTTTTGCTTTAGCCCTGAGCTCAGCACTGATGGGCTGTTGATTTCTGGCTTTGACCTGTGTCTGATCTAGGTTACAGGGCTGTGAAAAAAAATGAGAGAATGCAAACCAGATTAATGTGCAGGTGATCCATGTTGCTTTCTCCCAGACCTAAGTGCTTTCTTTCTGTATTCTAGAAATCTTTAGAGAAGAGTCCGTCTCTTTGAGAAAGTGGCTCTTGGTCCAAGAGAGGTCTGCTCCCAGACAGGTCTAACCAAGGAGGATTTGGATCTGAAGAAGCTGTAGCCAAGGGAGCCATATCCTTGCAGAAAGACCCAGGGCCTTATTTATTTGTTTGTTTGTTTGTTTATTGTCGGTTGTGGGGCTTGAACCCTGGGCTTGGGCAGTGTCCCTGAGCTTTCAACTCAAGGCAAGCACTCTGCCTTGAACCACAGCACCACTTCTGGTTTTCTGGTGGGTAGTTGGAGATAAGAGTCTTATGGACTTTCCTTCCTAGCTGGCTTTGAACTGCAATTCTCATACCTCGGCCTCCTGAGTAGCTAGGATTACAGGCAGCTCAGGGCCTTATTCTTCTGGTAATGCCATTAAGGAAATGAATTAACTCTGACAGCACGTGTACCTGCAGGTGTGTTAGTTTCCTAAGGCTGTGATAACTATGGGTGGCTTAAAACAACAAGAATTTAGTCTCTTAAAGTTCTGGAGGTTACAGTCTGAAATCAAGATGTTGGCAGTGTTGTGTTCCCTCTTAAAGCTCTGGGGGAGAGTCTTCCTGGCTTCTTAGTTTCTGGTGGAAGACAGAGGCCCTGTGTTCCTAGGTTTATAGATGTGTCACTACGGTCCCTGCCTCCATCTTTAGATTGCCATTTATCTTTATATATTTTTTTCATGAGGATATGGCCCACTAGAATTGTGCTCTTTCTAATGTAGTATCATGGGACCTCATCTATGTGCAAAGATCTGTCTTCAAATAATACCACATTCTGAAGCGTAAGTGGGGTTGCTATTCAGTCCAGTCCAGTGGGCCGTGGGAGACCCTAGTGCCAACCATCCTTGATGTTATTCTCCCAGAGCCTCTCATAGGTGTCATTGCAGATCGGGAGTCTTTGTTTAGACTTGGAAGCTGAAGGATACTGGGAGCCAGCTTCTTGACTTCTGTCCTGTGTTCTGTAACTCATCCAAGCCACTGAAATGTAAAGCTTCTCACTAGCCAGTTTCTGCAGTGCCCCAAATTCATCCAGGGCTGGAGGCTCATCACTTGCCTGTTAGCTTCTTCTTCAACCACGTTAGGCTTCATTCATTTGCTCTGCTGAGCAGCTGCAAGTGGCTTCTGAGTCCTAAGCATGTGCTGTACAAAGGACTCTGTGTGAATGGGTATGACAAAGTGGCTTTGTCTTCATGGCTGTCATACAGATGTGTGAGGAGACAGACATATGAGTGTGTGCTGAAATGACATGGCATGTGCTAAGTGCTGTGAAGAGAAAAGGAGCCATGAGACGTGGGGGAGCCCAGGCTTAAGACAAAGAGCCAAGAGAGGTCCTTACCTCGACCATGACTGTTCAGTGCTTGGCAGCAGGTTAGTCTGGATAAGTCCAGCTCCCAATTCCAGACATAGCTGAGGGACAAAACCAACCTTTCCTGTGCCACTGGGGGCCCTGCCAGCCTTAAGAGTCTTTGCTGGCTCCCAGATGCCTTCATCAGGAGTTAGTGCTCTTGTGGGTCTGCTGTGAACATGATTCTAAGAATGATCATGGTGCACTGGAACCTTTTAAAGCCCAGAAGGAAAGCATAGTAAGGTAGGAAAAGGAGGTTGGCTTCTGGTGATAAATTAGCCAGACTGCCTGACCTTTTAAGGGTAATTTAACTTCTCTCGGCTTTGGTTTTCTCTCTAGAAAATGGGGATCATATTGTACCCCTCGGCACACTGTAGTAAAGATTCAGTGAAGTAAATCTGTCCTTAGCCCATGATCACAAGGATCAGCTCCTTTCCATGCACTTACAGACCCCTCCACAGGACAGCTACCTTGTGAACAACGTGAGTTTCAGAAATCTGTTTTGGTACATAGTAGGTGCTCAATAAGTGTGCATAGATGGGGCAATGGTAGCAAACAGCTGCTTATTTTTGCAGCTGCTGGAAGCTCCTAGTGGCTGGAATATCCAAAGGCAGTGAATTCTCTCTCCTGATCTGCACCAAACGTAGCCTTTCTCATGTGCCCTCCTCTCTATGTCAGACTTGAAGAGCTCTGGGAAGATTGGGAAAGTTGGCTTGAATGTGGTCAAAACCTTAAAAAAGTGCCACAGAATGTCACTCTCAGGTATGGAATTCAATCTGTTTGAAATTGTAGGGTCTGGGGAGTAGCTTTGCAGGGAATAATGGGCTTTACCCCAGATAACTGGCACAAGTGGAGGTCAGAAGTAGAGCCTAGGAGGGCTTTGGTACTGGAGACTCACACTAGGCCCTTGGTTTCAGGACATACATGCCAGCACTTGCCCTCTCTTGGGCTGATGCTGTTGTGATCTGACACTACTATTCATTGGAGCATGGATTAAGCTGGGCTTGGGGCAGATAAGAAACCCAAATATTGACACAGTGTCAGGAAAGTTTTCTTGAGTTAGACCTCCTAGAAAGAGAGGCCCCTGCCTGTATCTGGGAGAGGCCTTGTTCCTTGGCAATTTATTGGCATGAATGGTGAGGATGGGCAGAAGACTCAGTCAAGTCTGCCCTGCCCTGGCCTGCCCTGCCCTGCCTGCCAGGGCTCCCATAGAGATTCTTCACATCATCATTCAGAATCCTTATTTGAAATTCTGATGGCTCCATGCTTCTCCACCTCTGTGAGCCTCAGTCCCCACTCTAGAATGGCAATGATTGTTTGTTAGTAGGATTTAATGAGACCATGATTCTAAAGTGCTTGGAAAGCTGCCTGCAAGGTAGGTTTAAGGATTATGTTTCCTGCTCAGCAGGCTGCTCAGAACCAGCTCATAGCCCCCTAGGCTTTTCACCCTTCTCTGTCTGATCTACCCAAGCCAAGTCAGGCTCCATGGAACAGCACTGTATAGATAAATACACTTGAGTATTTTGGTGGGGGGAGGGGAGTAGCTGGAATGTAGTCATCCCTCTGTCTCTGAGGAAGATTTGTTCCAGGGTACCTCTCTCTCAATTCTGTGAGGACACCAAAATCCAAGGATGTGCAAGCCCCTTATGCAAACATGTAGTGTTTGCACGGAACCCATACACATCTTCTCCTATAACCATAAGTCATCTTTATGCTCCTTCTAACACCTAATGCAGCGTAAATAATATGTGAAGAGTTGTGATACTGTGTTGTTTAGGGAAGAATGACAAAAAGTCTATACATGTTCTGCACAGATGCAATTTCTTTTTTATGAACCTTTTCAATGCCTGGTTGGTTGAATCTATGGGGTGGGAGCTGGAGGATACCACCAGCCAGCTGTACATCAACTACACTAATGGCTCAGAGATACTGTATAGTAAGAAAGGATGCTTGTTTCAGGCTGTCTTCAATATATTTGATTACAGGTTCCTTTCCTAGCCCTTCTTCCCCATTTCCCCTACAAAATACCTGCTAATAGCCACAGATTGTGATTGTCATTGAGACATAGATCATAGGTGCCTCCTGCTCCCTGTGACCTGCTTCCCTCCCCCCCCCATCTCTCTGCCTCCTAGCTAAAACCCAGCAGCTCCTCAAGAAGAGGGCTGAGCTGGGCAGCGGGGGAACAAACATACTGGAGAGATAGCTACGGGGGCCCGGGCAGGAGTGGAGCCACAGAGGACAGAGGCCACTGGCCATGACTGGAGATGTTGTTGTCCCTGCAGGTGCCAGCCAGGCAGAGAGATGAGTGTGAGGTGAGGTGATAAATGCCCTCTGTACCAGCAGAGGGTTTGGGGAGTGCCTGGCAGGACAGCACGCTCTAGAAGATTGGTTCTGCTGGCCTATAACCTGCAAATCCTTTTGTGGTTATAAAGTCATGTGCAGGGCTGACTGCGCAGAGGGAGAGTGGTGATCGATGTATAATTATGAAAGTATCAGGGCAGCAGAGCTGGGGAGCTGTGCAGTCTTGTGTGGTAGTGTCCCCGGTGCTCCCCGAGGGATGTGACTATGCATTTTGTAAGTTAAATAGATTTCGGGACCTCTTCTGCAGACTTGTGATTGGGGACATGGCAGGTGACCTTGGCATCCGGTGAAAAGTGGCTGGAACTGAACAGGAAGTAACACTTACAGAGAAGATGTATCCAGAGGGCTACTGGGGACTGCGGATTAGCCGTATATCCCAGTGTGGGGATCTGGAGTAGATGGGGGAGCTTGATAGTGCTTATTTCCCTCTCCAGTGCTTCTTCTCACTAAGAGCTCCTCCATGAGTGGTTCCATTTTCTCCTTCCAGGGCATTCTGAGAGCATCACTAATAGTCTAGCCATCCCTCTTGTGCTCTTCATGAAGGCAAGACTGTGGTCCCTCAGGACCAGGCAGGGCAGTGGAGGGGGTTTGTAGAGGGGCAGCTCTGCTGGTTGCTGTGGATCAGTTCTCAGCCAGGAAGGCAGAGTATACTGAGATGGAGCCAATCTGCAATCCTACAGGAGGCAGGAAGGCTTGCTTAGGATGCCAAGTGGCTCAGGGCTCAAGAAGACCCTAGTTAGGATGAGAAAAGGGATAATAAAGAAAGGGAGGGAAGTTGAACTCTAGGGTGGTTCTGAACTTCAGAGCATATCCCAGGCTGGTTGAGGTATAGATGGATGGCCCCCTACCCTGCATTCCAGGTTCCAAGGGGTACCGTGGAACCTGGAATTTGCAGATATAGCAGGTTTCCAAGAGAAGCTGATGATGTGGTCCTGACACAACTGTTGAGAAACCCTGGTCTAAACTAAACTCAGCCAAGAAAGCTAAGCACAGAGGTGTGTGTGTGTGTGTGTGTGTGTGTGTGTGTGTGTGTACACGTGTGTGTGTACATGTGTGTGTATATGTGTGTGTAGTGGGGTGAGATACATGGATCTTGCAGCTGTCCTGTAGGCTTCAAACTAAGGACACACCTGCGGTAGCTAGGAATGTGTAGGTATCAGGGCTGAAAACAGGGCATGGAAGCGAGGAAGGCTATCACCTGGGTGTTGAGTACAGGAGACCTTGTCTTTCCTGAGGAAGCTCAACAGAATCACATTGAAGCCAGGATGTTGGGCCCAGCCTGTAGTCAAAGCCAAGAAGTCTTTGGGAATGTCTCTTCCTTAGTGACATCATGTCTCTTTCCAGTTTATTTCAAATAAGCATGGCTTGTGGAATCCTTACCAGGAAACTGGCTTCAGGCTGGGCCCAGTGTTTGCTTATGTTTAATCCTAACAATGGGGCTCACTGAGGGCAAATGGTGCTGGGATGTGAGCATCAAATCACCTGCTCCAACCCCCCATCCTGAAGCTCTGTGCTAGACAACTAGGACATTGGGATGGGTTAAATCAGGGCCTGCCTTCCAGAGCTCTAGGTCATACCAGGAAGACAGGAGTATGAATGTGAATTTAATACATGACAAGTGCAGCTGTACATGTGAGCACAGGGGTCAACTGACATTCTGACGTTCCTGGGCTTCTGCCTACAGTCTGGCTGTGGTGGGTGAGTGGAATGGGTGACTCCAATCTCACTGCTCAGAATCCCTGCTTTCTGAAGAGGATATGAGCCTCAGATCCCCACAGCTACTCTCTTCTCTCTTTTTCTTCCGTCCAGCCTAACATACCTATCAATACAGAGTTATCCTTTGCAAAAGTTCTTATTCCACTCTTAGGAAGTGCGCTGTCAACCAGTGGTTCTCCCAGTTGGCTTTCACCACCCTACAGTGGGTCCCTTACAGTGGGCCACAATAGCTACCCAGTCAAGACCCCCTGCTCCTTTGATCCCAAGATCAAGGATGATCCCAAGGATGCCAAGGGACTTAGATATTTTTGAGCATTGAGTTCCATGTCTGCCAATTACTTGGGCATCCTATTGGGGAAGGAACGGCATGGGGAGGTGGGAGTGGTGGTCTTGAATTCTTGCACCACAGGATGTAGAACACTTTTCTCTGTGACACAGCTCTGAGGCATATGGTAAAAAAAAACAATTAGATTTGGTCCTAATATAGATAGCAACTTTATTTAGTTTACTTTTCCTCAGAGAGAGACATAGAGCCTTGAGCTGACCCACTTAAGCAAAGGTTTATTCTTTCTGACATGAATAAAATGAGCTCACCAAAGTATCTGGAAAATATTTGGGGGTCTATTTCCTTTTGGGCTTCTTTAGGAAGGGATAGAGAGAGTGCAGTTTTAAAAATATATTTATGTTATTATAAAGGTAATGTACAGAGAGGTTACAATCACATAAGTCAGGTAAAGAGTACATTTCTTTTTGAATATTGTCACCCTTTCCTTCACTCTCTCTCTCAATTTCCTCTTCTACCCCTCCCCCCATAAGTATAAGTTGTATAGTTCATTTTCAACATAGAAGTTTTGTTTCTATGTCCATATACTTGGATTAACTACAATAATGTGACAGCTGCACAGAAAGAGCAGAGTCCTTTGGAGTCCTTGGAGTCACTGGTGGTCACTGGTGCTTGCCAGGTAAGAATGAGACCTCATTAACATGACTATTTACCTATTTGTCTGACTACCCTAGACCTCCAGTGTTCAAGATGGTAGTCACTGGCTCCATGTGTTTGTTTCAATGAAATGGAATTAAATCAAGTAAAACCTCAGTTCCTCTGTGGTACAGGCTGCACAGCAGCCACGGGCATTAGATGTTTAAGATGTCTAGAATACAGACAGAGATTTTTTAGGTCATCTACAATTATATGCTAGAATTAGGTTCAGTAGCAAGTGACAAAAAAAGCACAGTATATTGGTGGCTAATCAAGAGAGAAGGTTGGACAAGTTTTTTAGTCCAGGGGTATTTCTTCCTTAATTTAAGATGCATTGCATTAAGCAATCTGGAGCTAATCTGCTTATTCCGGTATCAGAGCCCTGAACCCCTTTTAGTTAATTGCTATAATATTTTACATAAACCATTCATTCTGTGGTCGAAAATGATTGCTTCAGCTCCAGCCATTCCGTGTGCATTTCAGCTAGCAGGAAAGAGGATGGAAGGGGAGGACACATCGCTCGTCTTCATTGACAATTCCAAGAAGTTATGTGTACCACTTCCTCTTCTATCCTGTCTCTAGACTGCAGTCACACAGCCACATCTACTTTTCAGAGAGGCTTGGAGGTGTCCTTTTTCTGGATCACCAGGAATACAGCTGTGTTTTTTTTTTAAGTGATCAGTTTTTGTCAGGATAGCTAATAAGATGTACAGATGTGCTTTGACTTAAGATGGGGTTATATCTCAATTAAATCCAACATAAGTTGAAAGCATCTTGTTAAAAATGTATTTAACACACCTATCAAACATCATAACTTCATCTCACCTACTTTAAATATGCCCAGAACACTGGTGTTAGCCTATAGTTGGGCAAGTCATTCAACACTAGCTTATTTTATAATAAAATATTGAATATCCCACGCAGTTTGTTGAATACTATACTTAAATTAAAAATGGATTTTTTTTATCACTAGACTGAAGAAAGATGAAAAATCCAGAATTAGAAGTATAGTTTCTACTGCTTTCACACTGTATGAAGTAGAAAAGTCCTCAGATGAGCTGCTGTGAGTTGGGGCCATCTGCGCATTAGTATGAGTGAGCACAGATGAGGCCTCTGCTGTCCACCAGGAACACATTAGACATGATCAGCAATGATGTGTATTTTTGTCGCATCTTCTGCAGACAGCATGAAGATCTATTTATTGAATTTACAGATGCTTCCTTGGACCAGAGACTTTTTAGCATACAAAAATGGAGTTGGTCAAGTTGGGAAAAGTGATGAGTTATTCATGTGTTTAGTGGTTTGTACCGGAGGCTTCTAGTGATTTTGATATGGGGCATCATCACTGATGGAGGGTGTGGCAGTTCTGCTTCTAGGGGCAGGGGACCTTTGTAGACAACATTCCCCCTTTGCAAGTGCCAAAGCTCTGGCCTAGGGCTTCTGAAGGCCAGGATGTTGTCAGAGAGAGTGGAGGCAGGAATCAGAGGACTATCTAGGACAGGTGAATCGTTAGATGGAACAGGTTTGTCTCTGTGCTCAGAGCCATTCCAGTGGGTCAGAGAGGTGCTTTCTGTGGTACTGGATAAGGACTACCAAACGCTCAGGCTCAAGCCTCCTGTAGTTTGTTGGAGGTGTGCCAAGCAGTGCACAGAATTGTGGGGAGGGATGACTTTGATTGGAAATGACAGATTCTACTTTCCTTTGCGGCAGAGTTCTTCAAATTTTTGGAGATGCCAGTGGTGGCCTAAGGTGGCTTTATTTGTGTGACAATTGGTAGTTCAGTGTCAGACAGGGATGAGAAATAAAGGTTCATTTAGAGAATCTTGGAAGTGGGGAAGGCACAGGTCCATCCTGGCTGCTCAGTATCAGGAGGCAGGGCTAGTCAGATCCCCACCACCTTCTCACCAAAGCAGAGAGGGACTCAAGTCAAAGGAGAGGGCTTACAAAGACCAGACTTGGCCACCTCCTTGCTGAAGGGTCTAGGGAAATTCTGGCAGAGGGAACAGCAAAAGAACATCGCTGGGGAATGTGCTGTATTCCAGGAGTGGGACTCAGAGCACATGGGGCAGGATGAAAGCCCGGGAAGCCGGGCTCCAATGCTGAGGAACTGGAGTTCTCAGAAGGGAAAGGAGAATTCTCCTGGGGTAGAATTTAGGATGGAGAAAGTGTAGCAGTTAGCTTTCCATCACTATAATCAAATACCCAGTGCAGGCTGCTTATGAAGAAAAGAGGTCAATTTTGACTCGTAGTTTTCAAGGTCAAGTCCATGAACAGAAGTCATATTACTTTGGGCTTTCTGTACGGATAATGGATGGCAAGAAGTCATATTTTGAGTCATGTTTTGAGGAATAGGGAAAGAGAGATGATGGGTAGGGCTCCAAATCTCTTGCTAGCGTTCACTTCTAGTAGCCTGAATCCTACCCTAGTGTCCTCACGAGGCCCCACCTCCACAGAACCTTCCAGGAGCACCATTCTGGGCACCAAGGATATGGACTTTGGGGGAGAATCCTTGTTCAAACCACAGCAAGGGACAGAATCAGAACTATGTTAATACTATTTGCCCTAGTGGCAGCATGGAAGATGTGCACAGGAAGTGGGAGGGGTCAGAGAGGCCTACTCAGTGGTGGCCGGGGTTGTCTTGGACAAGCATGTTCTTGTGTCATGTGGATCAGGTGTGTCAAATCTCCATGCAGGGGTTTCCCTGCACCCTAGGATAACAGGCTGCTGCCTTAGCCTGTAGAGAAGAGGCATGTCTGGCCACTTGAGAACCTGAGCTGTGGGCACTGCCTAAGGCTAGGAAAGAGCCCTGGGCTCTGAGTGGCTCAACGGAGAGGTGCCACCATGTGTTCTCTGTCCCCTGGGCCCTATTAGCTGCTGCTGGCTTTGAAGGTTCTTTGCATCACTCATTGTCTAGAGGCCTAGACTGAGCTTAAAATGGCACAAAGTAAGCTAGATGATGCTCCTTGCTGCTCCCATCTCTGTCTGAAGGAAGGAGTCTCACCAGAGCAAGGAGGGACGAGCCACTTGAACAGTAAGACCAGCAGCATTGATTGTAATTGTTGTGCACCTACTGTGTATATAGCACAGGGCTAATGTATTCTGCACACTCCTCATTGAATCCTCTTAATGACTCTGCAGCGTAGTCATTATGATCAGCATCTTCCCTATTAGTTTAAAAGCAGAGGCCCCTGCTGCAGGGGGCCCATGTTCAGCCACCGACCCTTCCTTCCTCTGGCTTGGCTGTCCTCTGGGGAAGGGACTGACATTTACAGAAGCATGCTATTTACTAAAGCCTCTTGATTGGAAAATGCTTCTTAGCAAAGACTGTTTAATCCTATGGGGATTGCAGGAACCATGGAGGACCACACCCGAACAGGTGACTTTTCTGCAGAGGGTGTCCGTGGCATGGACGTGGTATATACCCTTGCATATCCCAGTGCCACCTGCACATCTGCCACAGCCTGGAAACGGACACATACACATGTCTGCACATGGGCGTGGGCGTTGGGATTTCCATCTGGGCTGTTGAGGCCTGAGGGACAATGAAGGGAGTTAAAGCTTTTCTTCCCCAGCTAGCAGCCTGTGTGCACTTTCCCCTTCCCTTCTGGTCAAGGCTGCTGTTAGTCACCGTTCTTCCATCTGGTTATTCTCTACACAAGAGTTTTCAGAGGAAGTGTGATGGGGCAGTCTTGCTTGTGAGTCTTGCTTATTGTGTAGACCTGACTTTGAGTCGTGGGCACTTGAGCTCTGAGCTCCGCTTTTATCATCTGTAAAATGGGGTGCCAAGGATACCCCATTTCATGGGGTCCAATAGCTGTAAAGATAACATGATGAAATCATTTGATACTCTGCATATCCCATCATACTTATTTGGACAAGTTTGGGAAGGGCAGGTTAGCATAGTAATTAGAAGGTAAAGGATTGTATCCATGTATTTATGAGGGCATAATGAAACTCACTGAAAACTTGAATAATAGAGGGAGGGGAAAAGAGAGTAATTAAGGGAGTTAATTTGATGAATGTAATAGGTGCATACATGAAGTACCATGATGAAACTTCTTTGAACAGCCACTGTACACCTAAAAAAAAGAAGGATGGAAATGTATAATGGGTCCTGAATGGGCAGGGTTGGGGAGAAAGGAAGGCGAATAGAGAAGGTAAAAATACTTTATATACATGTATGAAAATAGAAACATGAAACCTGTTGAGATTTTTTAAGAAGAGGGAGGTACGAGAGCAAAGTGAGGAAGTGAATCTGATCAGGGTACATTGTAAGCAAATATGGATATGTCAAAATGACCCCCTGCCCGTGTATAGTTAATAGATGCTATTTGAAAAATATGGGGGCAGCTTACCCTTTATGAGCTGTGTGACCCAGTATCATTTACTTAGATTCTCTGAATCTCAGTTTTCTCATCTGAAGCATGAACACAGTAATTGACTTCTGCTGTAGCCCCAGAACTCTCTGTCTGAGTATGAAACAGGGGTGGCTTCTCAAGACAAATCAAGTCTCCTGTTTCAGAGTGAGGCCTGAGTTAATGTGCCAGTTGATGCCTACAGGACGCATGCCTATGAAGAATCATGCCTATAACCGGAGCTGTGTTTCTTTCAATGCACCTGTGTGCCTATTTCAGTTTCTGGCACATTCATACTGCTAGGTTTTGGATGAAGCAGACAACTGACTATATGACTTCATGCTTCTGAAGCAAATTAGCAGAGTACCTGGCAAGAACAAGACATCCAGAGACATCAAAGTGCTTTGTTATCACTAATAGAATTTGTATCTGGATATAAATCAAGAGAGCCTACCACATCTGGCTCATCTGCCCACCACACCTCATGACTGAACTTTGAGCCTCACTTTCCATCCCAAGGTACCTGGTTTTCACTGATACTAATTAAGAGCCAGGCCTTATTCAGATCCTCCCCTCAGAGGGAATCTAGCCCCCAGCTATGGCATCTAGATGTCTGGGTTGAGCTCATTTTCTCTCTGCTTTTTTGCCTTTGAAAGGCATGTTCTAGCCAGGGACCTTCAGCGCTGGTGGGGAAGCCTTGTGCTCTCATTATGGGACCCAGAGAGCAAGCAGGACAGGAGATCGGGCTGGTTTTTCATGGTTCCAGCTTCTTGCTCAGTCCTGTGAGAAGAGGAGGCATTTAAGGGCAGACTGAGGCAGAATGGGTTTTCAGAGAAGCCCTCAGATCCCAGTGCCCAGAGGAGGAGGAAGAACTACTTTGCACTTACCCAGTGGGTACTGTACACTCATTCCAGTCAGGATGTAGAAGTCTCTGTTCTCATCTGGCCCTTCACTTTACAGATGAAAAATCCTGGGATCTATAGATGGATGGGATGAGTGCCAGGACATCTGGTGTCTTGGGGACCAGATTAAGTTCCCATGTGTTTGAGGACCCTCCTACTACTACCCTATCACCAGCTCCTGGCTGTTCCCCCACCTCCTTCTCCAGCAGGCTTCAGCAGCACTTGACCTGTACAGAGAGGTCAGATTCTAAGTGGATGGTGAACACAAGAACAGGGAAGAAGAGCTGAGCATCCTTGACCTGAAAGGTATGACTTTGATGGCATATTCAGCTCTAGAGTGCAAAGAAGTCCCAAGCCCCCACTGAACACCCACTGCCCTCATCACACCCCTGCATTGGGCCCCTGCAGTGGCCCAATGAAGTGGGTACAGGGATGGGGGCTGAGACATCTGATTAGAAGATTCTGCTGTGAATGAAGCTAAGATGGAGGGTAGTTGTGCCGCGAATACTATTTATTTCCAAAGACCTCATTCAAAAGGTTTGTACCCATAGTCATTAGTCATCACAGACCAGTTTGGCTGGACTTCAAAACTTCCTGAGATAGTGGCCCTCAAAAGAGGCAGAGCTTACAGTCTTGTGCTGTGATAGAGGAGGCTTTACTTTAATAATAGTCACCAACATTACCTCACAAGGGAATCAGATTTACTGTCCCTCCATTAATGGGGGGTGGGGGTGGGGGTGGGGGAGTGGATGCTCAAGCAATGTAGTTGTGTAGCCTTGGCAGAAGTAGGATTTGAACCTTTAACTTCAGAGTTGTGTTCTTACTCATCTCAATGCACAGACCTGTCTTTGAGCATGGCCATGTTGATTGTTTTCTGGAACTATGATGTGATAGGATTCTTTGGCCTATGAAGAGCAAGAAGAATTTGGTGACTTCTTCATTCAAGCATCACTGAAGTGTTGTAGGCTAGCACTTTGCTCTATGACAGGATCATGCTGGAAAGGATTAAACAGGCTTCAGGAGGCAGGAGAGCTCTGGGGAGGGGGTCTGGGTTGCTATGACAGCAAAGGAGTCATTGTTCTCCACCTGGTAGGAGGAGAGGCTGATGCAGGCTATAAGACTTTTGAGACAGGAGAGCTATTCTATGGTATTAGGATTGGTCTGGGGTACCACCTTAAGAAGGGCCTTATATTTCAGGCTGATGATGTAAGACTTGGTCCTGTAAGCCATGGTCCTGTGAGCCATGGAGGAATTTTAAGTAGAACTAGGAGAAGGCCTGTGGTGTAGGGAGAACACTGAAGCTGCATTGGAAGAGAGATGGGAGAGGGCAAGGCAGAAGGCACGGAACCCTGACTGGAGATAATACAAGAGAGCAGATGAGGCAGGCTTCAGGTGGAAACTAACACTTTCATGGTGGCGATGGAGGTGGATCTTGAGGAAGCCCTGGTGGCCAATTAGGCAGGGGAGGTGAGAAAGGTGAAGGGGATGGGAGGATTCAGGATCTGAAGGCAAGCAATTATTCAGATGGTGGGGGCCGCTACTGTTGGGTGAGGAAGGTTGACTTGTAGGTGTAGAGCAGGACAGTGAGGACAGCAGCTGCTAGGCCATCCCCATCTATCTCAGCCAGTGGGAATGCTGTCGTTCGCCCTGCTAATGCATGCATTTTAGTGATCTCGTTTCTTTTTGTCCAAAGCAGCACTGCAAATCTCTGAACAAATCGGATATATTTTATAGGGTCAAGATGGACTGGGAGACTTTTCTCTCCCTTTTTCTGTCAATTCAATGTGTAACTAGAGTGCACTGGTTTCATCAGCCTTTCTGCCAGTTTCTATTTGGGCCCCCCTGATAGGAACCTGCTTGTGACACGTTTCCCTTGAGTCTGACATGTTGACAAGAACAGAGAGAGTCACGTACAGATGATAGCATTTCATTTAGCACTTGTTGAAGGCAGCTCTGTGAAGTATTTGTCATATTCAAGGTAACAGGAGAGTCTTAAAAGTGTCATCCTGAAATCACAAAGCAGGGTAAGAGAAGCCTACAGATGGAGCAGATCAGGGGTCAGCTTTCAAGACCAAAGGATGCTCCTCAAAGCCATCTCTGAATGTTAATTGGATTGCATAATCTCCCAGTTTCTAACCCTGCTTGATAATTAAAAGAGGAACATCAGTGGCTCTCACCAGCAAGCCCTCACCCTCAGCTCTGCATGCCCTTCGAAACTCACAGTGCAAGTGCAGACAAAGCAAACCAAACCACCCAGGGGCCCTAGGCCTGCTATTGTCCTAGCACCAATATAAGAGTTGCAAGTTCCCATAGCAACAAGGAAAAGAAACAATTATCCTGAACTATCCAAGACCCTTTGCCAAGGTTACAAGGACATAGTCTCAGCCTTTGAGAAGATGACTTACTAAGCAGACAGCACTCTGTGAGTCTTGAAAATATTGACAGGGAGCTAGAGAAGGGTCTTTGTTGTTATTGTTGTTGTTGTTGTTTTTACACCCACAAAATATGTTTAGAATAATCCAGTCCAATTCCTTAAGTTAGCAGAGAATAGAAAGCAGGACCTAAAGGAATTAAGCCCCTTGCCTAAGGTAGCCAAGGATTGGGTACCTTTCCCCCTCTCCCTTCTCTTAGGCTCTGCAAAGTGCTGTATCTCACAAAGCAACTAAAGGTTGGCCATTAGCTTTCTTTGTCAACTGAGGACCCCTCTTCTTTATTTCACATCCATTTTTGTTAGCACCTTTCCTCACTGTGGGGCTGAGATTTGGTTTTACTTCCTGAGGCATAACCACAACTTTTCTTCTAGCAATGTCTTTGATAACCAGTAAATAAACCTGAGCATTTGACATGGATTCATTATCCCCTGGAAGATCAGCAGAAAATGAACTTAGGAGATGTGCCATCCTTCTCTGGCTGCTAACTCAGGCTCCTCCTTACCCCATGGCCTTTCCAGTATCAGACATAGCCTTGGAGATGATGGTGACAAGTCAGCTGCTTGCAACCCTGACCTTGGACTCAGAACCAAAGTAGTCAGGTGTCAGGTCAGGTTTGGATTTCACCTCTCTGCTTCCTCTTTATGTTATCCTGCCTCATCACTCAGAGTGCCTAAGTCTAGATTTCACCATCCATAAAAATAAAATCTATGATAACTCAAATGCAGGGGGCTGACAAAAATAGACCGTCCCTCTGCACAGTATCTGGTATGCATGCATCAAACACTTAAGAGTTGGTAGTCATTATTGTTATTCTATCAGATTAAGCTTGGTAGTGCAGTTAGGCCAGGCTGTATGTAACTCACACTTTCTTTTGATGTTTGAATCATATTTCCCAAGGAGCACTAGGCATGGATTCCTACAGAATATAGACATGCCAGATTTTTATGGCAGAGAGTTCCAAACTCCAGAATTATCAGAATACCTGAGGAGGTTGCTTTAAATCCAGTTTGGGGGTTATTTTATCTTTTATTCTCTCTCCCCCTCCCTCCACTAACATTTTCTGGATCCTAGGTCTGGGATGAGCTTCTGAGGTAGCATTTTTCATCAAATCCGGAGGTGATTCTGTTACTGGAAGCCCAGGGTCTGGGTTCCGGAAGCATCATTTTATGTGCTCTTTCTTTCCTCCTTGGCCAGTGTGGTGGATGGCTCTCCTCCATAGCCAGGCTATTTCTGTAATCACTAGGAGCCCTTGTTTTGAGTCAGGCTTCTTTTCTTTGCCCTGGAGACATACGAGCAAATCCTTTCTCCTCAGCTCCCTGTCTAGACACCACACAGACCTGCAAACATTTTTCCCTTTATGAAATGAGATTGCTTGTTTCCTGGTGACCGCATTTCTTAAATTCTCCTAAGAAACCTGGTGAAATGAAGAGCTTTTTTCCCCTGATGTGTGTGACTTCATCTTAAAAAAAAAAAGCCTTACAAAGGTGCAATATCTTTGTCTTTCTTTGTATATTGAATGGATCCTTAGCAAGTGCACGGTCGGGTAGCAGAGACTGTGATTCACAGCTCTGTCCCTTACTAGCTGACCTTGGACAAGTTTTGTCAGTGGTCAAGATTTATGCCTCAGTTTCCTGATCTTTGGAATAGGATTCACAACATATCTCCTAGAGTAGTTAGGGGGTTAGCATAGCAAATGTTGATAATGTGTTCAGCACAATATTTGACCCACAGCAAGCAGTATATTTGTATTTTAAGTATAACACAAAACACATGTCTTCATTATAGAGGGTAAACTGTCACTGTGGGAGACAGCTGAGACAGATCTGGGGAGCTCCAGAACACCCCCACATATTCACAGAACTTAATAAGAGTTGTAGCAATGGTGCTCACTGACTTCAGCCAAGATTCATTCTTTCCTGCCTTAAAATTATGCCTTGAAGCAAAGCTTTCTGACAATTGTTTTTCCAAATAGGGACCAACAGTCCAGTCAAGCCATGGAGAAAGCCATATCTATGACTATCATGTGTGAACACGAATGTCATTCTAGCTAAGTCTATCAGGCCTTTTCTTTGGGGAATCATTTCGGCTGGTTCTAAGTGTGATGGAGGAGATATTTTTTTTCCTGATTTCATGTCTAAGATATGGAGTTGGTGAAAATCTTGGCTAGTTTCCTCCACTAGCAATAGAAAAGAACAATAGAAGAACAGAGCAATAGAAGAAGAACCTAATGTCTTGAATAGAAAAAGAATTAGAGAGCAGAGAGCAACATCACACTAGGTCTTCAGTGAGGATAAAAGATAAGGGAATGGAAGATCCCCTTCCCTGCTAGGTCAGGATGCAAGTCACCACCCTGAGGAAGCTGGATAGTGATGTAGCTTAGCTCTTGGACTTGGGCCAGACAGATCTGGCTGATGACCTTGCCTGGCATGAAGTAGTTGTGTTATCTTGGCAACTTTGCTAACTACCTCCCTTCTGTAACACATAGGTAACAATGGTACCTGTGTCACTGAGCTATTTGAGTTTAGCCAAGCAAGACATATAACATATAATGTATAACATATAACTCATAATATATAATGTTCCTGGTACTCAATAAATGTGAAGTTTTCCATATGTCCAGGTCAAACAAAGGTCTTCCTTATTCAGTTCTTTCCCTTATAGGCTCCTTATAAGTATCGTCAGGAAGAGCTGGAGGGAGGGCATAGGTTGAAATATCAGTTTTCTTAGCACAACCCACGAGTTAAGGTGCATGTGTCTGAAGGGGAAATGGGTGGGGCCTGAGCTGCTTGTGCTGACCTTTCTCCCCATAGTAAATGCCCTGTGATTTCACCTCTGTTCCTTCCAGTGCTCCAAAGGCCACTGCCTGAAGTGAGGAGACAAGCAGGGAAATGCCTGAGCCAGTAGGCCATGGGGTAATCCCAGGATAAGAGACACCCTAGCATACAGCAGTCCCCAAGGTATGTGCAGGGGGAAGAGGTAAGCCAGGCAGGAAATGCAGAGCTAGGAGGTAGGCAGGGTCATGGAAATGGTGGGAAAGTCTGGACCATGTCTGCTGGTAGATGGCAGAAGCAACAGGGTTGTAGACAGGCAGATAGGCAGACCTGTCAGGGCAGCTGTGGGTCTCAGTTGAGTGAGTGGTCATCTTTAGAGGGCCTGGCCCTGGCAGCTAAAACAGTCATTGGGCTGAAGTAAGGGTAGGGCTTTGCTCCTTGGAAAGTAACAGACATGAGTCTTAGAGCTTGGATTTGGGAAGGAGCCCATGAGAATGGGAAGCTAGCCCTCAAATACTGGAACATGGCTCCAGTGGACCACAGAGGCAACACAGGAGGAAAATGATAGGACATCCCATCCACTACTTCACAGTGTGGTCCAAATCACACTCTTTCAGGTGACATTCAGACTAGCCCCATGAAGGAAGCTCGGTGTTCCTGCAAATCATCATTGTGTTCTCAGTGAGTGAACCAAGGTTGGCCTAGGCTAGATGACTTGCCCAGTGTCCTGGAGCTGCTCATTGGTGGAACCAGGGATCACCATGTCAGCTTTGTCACATCTCCCACTTTTACCTCTGATGCCAAAGTGCCAGGGTCTCTGGCTGGCCAAGGGCTTGGGGCTGCTCACCAACTGCTGTTCAAGTTTGATCTTCAGTATTATATGAGAAACCCTGCACTGTGGCTGCAATCACATAATACTCCATGGGACTTTCAAAGGAATCAAATAGGGCACCTCATCCAATTTCCTCAACTTAAACAAAAGGAAATGGAGCTTCAGAAAGGTAACAGCTCCAACTAGGGTCACTCAGCAAGACACTAGTCAAATCCAGGCCTGAACCATTTCTGACTCCTGTTATCTGTCCCCACAGGGGTGAGAGAGCTGTCAAGGAAGCTTTATTGTGCCATTTATGCCTAAAGAACATCTGTAGAATAAGACATTTAGAGGCCACCAGCATCTCTCATAGGACAGGTGGCAGGAACAGTTTGTGTCTGCAGTTACATTTTGTAAACACTGCATGGAGAATACCAAGAAGCCAGCAAGGACTGCACAGATTCTATCTGTTTTCTAATTAGGATGAAGAACATGCCAGTGGGAAAGAAATCAGATTGGGCATGAAGTGGGTGTCTTTAAGCCATGCAGAATGACAGTAGAGGTGGCAATCCCATGTCTTGTAACTATCTCAGGGTGTGTGTGTATGGCTTTGGTTAGGCCATTGTTTCCTCATCTGTCTCTGACTGGCTTGAGCATCTTGACAGCAAGTCTTGTCACATTCACTATTATATCAGTGGTGCTGATACAAGGTTTGGGCGGAGTCTGTATTCAGTAAGCATTTGTTGAATGGACTAACTGACTAGATGATTGAAAAATATTATTCAGGGTAAGTGTAAGACAACTGGGGATTGGTCTTTCCTCCTGTATTACACCCACTATAGGTTCAAACTCCTTCTGTTGGAGGGTCCTGAGAGACCCCATGATCATCCTGGGATACTCCAGGTGTCCTTTTGAACAATGTCACCAAGAGCCATCAGCTTGGTGATAGTAGTACTTTTTTGGAGTTTGTTAATATTGATTGGCTGGGGTTAAGGACCTGGAGCAGCTACATGGGACTTGGGGTCTGTATGCCCTGCTCTAATCTTGGCTTCATCATTTCTATCTCTGTGACCTTGGGCAAGTCATTTGAGCTTTTCAAGCCTCATTTTCCTTATCTGTAAAATGGTGAGGACTGGATGAAACCCTGTGCAGTGTTTATGACCCACAAAGACTCTGTCCATGTTAGGTCTTTGAACTGTCATTCCCCGAGGATCCCAGAAGAGGCCTCATCTCTCCCTGTTCCATCTGCCAGGCAGGCATAAGCAGGCTCTGGCTGTGTGCCCACATTGCCTTTGTTTAGGAGCACAAAGGCAAGCAGGAGATAATGAGGCAGTGAGGAGAAGAGTCTATTAGGAATGGCACCAGAGAAATACTGGATCCACAGACGTGCACTGTCGCAAGCCCATGATTGGATAACATTTCCATTCTGTTTCCTTCATCCATAACTTAGTTATTTAAAGTGCAGGGAGAAAAAGCCAGAATACACTGTTCTGTCTGTACAAATGAGGTTTATAAATAGCTGTTTGGAGATGAGTAGGGTAGGAGGCAGCATGGGGAGATGGTGTGTGTGGTGCCCACAGTACGCCCTGACTCAGTGCTGTGGGTGCACTCATGTATGTTTGGAGACGTTCCATCCATCTGGCTCTGCACAAAACATGCCTTGCCCTGGTGGGAGACCTACATGCCTTGCCTTT
The DNA here is from genome assembly GCF_000151885.1 of Dipodomys ordii. NCBI lineage: Eukaryota > Metazoa > Chordata > Mammalia > Rodentia > Heteromyidae > Dipodomys > Dipodomys ordii. The sequence continues at coordinate 1,794,682 of NW_012267329.1, forward strand.
GGACAAAGAGCACCATGGCCCTTGAACAGGCTTGGAGGCATTGTTAGGTATGACAAAAATGGCAGGATTTGGAAAGGGAAAGATTGGCTTCCTTCCTTCCCAGCTGTGTGACTATAGGCAAATTGGCTGGGCCTTGACATTCCTCTGTACCCTGCAGAAGTGATGCATTACTGATAAGAGCTATAGCTAAATTCTGAGGCAGCTCCACAGAAGTTTATGGCCTGTTTTGGCAAACTAGGCAGGGGTGCCTGATGCCATCCAGCTGCAGTGTGTGTAGGAGTCAAGTTTTTTTTTTAATGGGCTAAAGAGTAAGAGCGGTAAAGAGGGCATCATAGCAATGTGTTGGTCACTGGTAGGGGGAAAATGTTCAGTAGGCCCCAAACTTTGAGCTATCTGACCTTCTAAAGGCTGAATTTAGTTATTATTATTTTTGTAATTATTTAGGTAATTAATTGCCTGGCATTTCACCAGCAACATAGACTGCCTATGACCTGCTATTGAGTTCTTGCCCTGACCTTGCAAAGAGAAGAGGCTACAGCAGGTGTTAACCACTTATTCTTTCTGATGTTCCAATTCTCAAGTTCTCAATCATGTGTCAGACCATGAGAAATCCCTTGTAAAGCTCTTATCCTGGACTTTAACCATACGCTTGCCGTTGTTCTATGTCCATCTTTGCAGCAGCTCAGGGGACATCCACCATCCCCGTATATCTTCTGTGGTCCCACAGGAATGAGCACATTATGTATTCTTTGGAATGATCTGGGCTCAGGCATTGACTACTGCCATCTCTTCATGACTGGGGGACTTCCTCTTGGATCCAAGCCTGCCATTGGATTTCCTAGCTTCTGTTCAATTGTATAAACATTGAGCACCTACTGTGTAGCCATGGTTATACACCAGGTGAGGGAGATTAAGAAACAATCCAGTGGAAGTGCAAGTGTGGCTCAAGCAGTAGAGTGCCAGCTTTGAGTGAGAAAGCCAAGCAAGAGTGCAATACTATTACCCAATACACAAAAAGAAGCATGATGATTGCAACTCTTCTGTCCCTTCACTTTATGGCTTTGGACTAGTTACCCAACTCTAGTTCCCCCTCGTAAAATGAGATCAATATTTAAATGAGGAAATAGTTTTAAGGTTCCTGGTGCAGCATGAGAACAGCCTTAGTATCTCCTCAGGCTTTTAGTCACTCCTGTAAAACAACAGAGGCTGCTCTCCAGAGTGAACTGATCAGCCATCCAGCCTGGGAGCTAGTACATGACCATGGCTGAGACCCACATCAGTCCAATGGGCCTGTCACCATGGGAGAAACATGGCAGAAAGCTATGCTCATCAGTGGCCTGAAATGATACTCATTGTCTTCCTCCACTCTCCTACCCCCTGGACTTATCAATGATTTGTACCCCATGGTCTACAAAGAAACCTGGACATTATGTATAAACTCCCATGCCCTCTTCCTCTGCATCTCTTTTGCAATCAAAGTCCTGCCAATTCCTTTTGTTGTTGGGGGTGGTAGTGGTGGTCATGGGGCTTGAACTCAAGGTCTAGGTGCTGTCCCTAAATTCTGTTTTGCTCAAGGTGAGTGCTTTACCACTTAGAGCCACAGTGCCACTTCCAGTTCCCTGGTGGTTAATTGGAGATACGAGTCTCCAGGACTTTCCTGCCTGCGCTGGCTTTGAACAGTGATTTTCAGATCTCAGCCTCCTAAGTAGCTAGGATTGCAGGCTTGAGCCATCAGAACCCAGCTTGCCAATTCCTTCTTACTTACTGTTTCTTCGATTGCTTACTTTTCTCTTACTCCCTGCCATTATCCAGGCCCCAGCTACCATTGCTTTTTACTACTTTCCTGCATCCTTTTACTTGATGGTTTGTCCTTGATATTGGTTCCACAGCCTGGTATCCACTGTCATTAGTCCAAGGTAGGTCTTCAAAACAAGAGATCTGACCATCTCATTTCCTGATGAATTCTCTTTATCAGCTTCTAGCTGTCTAGTAATGCTTATAAGATGATGTCTTGAGGGCCTAAGTTAGCTCACAATTAAAAATAAACAAAGCATGTTAATGCTTTTCCATAGGAAGGGTATATGCTCTGTAGTGTGCCATAGTCCACATCTCTCCTAATGCTTTATCCCTGTCTCCTTCTCTCTCATGGTACTTGTCCAGTCTTTGGAGTCAGAGACCCAAGCTCAAGACCATAACATACAAGTTCCTTCACCAGTGACTCTCCTGGAAGTCCTTCCTAGATTTATTTTTAGTCACTACTATCTAAGTATGATGTGTTCTAACCCTTTTCTCTACCCTTCCCCAAATACCCAATATTCTGTATTTTCATTCCTTATCCAAGCTGTTTATCTTGTGTTAGCAGCCTTCTGCCTTTAAACTCCTAGAAAATTCCTAATTATCCACTAAGACTATTCATCAACAATCTAAGGTTTAAAATGTATCCAGAACACTGTGTCACACTCAGTTTTCTCCTCTGAACTGGATGGAAGTATAGGATCTATGATGGAACTGTTGTGAGGATTAAATGAGATGAGCCATGTTGGGTGCTTACATGGAAGAATAACTGGGAGGCATACGGAAGGAAGTGCCCATTTAATACCAGCCACCACTTACCTGGCATCAGATATAGTGTTTCTTTGAGCCATGGTGATGGCAGGAGCAGAAACTCTGCATTCTGTTTCTAGGCAGGGTGCCTGAGTGTGACAGTCTCTTACTATTTACAGCTGAAGAAAAGAGAGCATAATTGGTATCTATCAGGCAAACAGCTCATGGTATGTGGCTCAATGGGGTTGTGAAAGATTAGAAAGGAAAAATCTGTTATGCCTAGAAAGCTGTATTTGAGAAAGCAAAACACAGAAAGTAAAATCTGATAGTATAAATGTATTTAGACTTGGACCTTCTAAAAACACACATGTATGTGTGCCCTTGAAGAAATGTAAATATTTCATGGGCCATTGCTCTCAGACTGGTACTTCTAGGTGGTGAATGTCAGAGGCTCAGGTAAAGCCTTGCAGTGTCTGTTGCCAGTTCTGATTAATGAAGTTCTGGAGGATAGTTTCCTGGGAAAAAATTGTTAATTGTAGAACCACTTAGGAATCATAATTATTGTTCTTCTTTTTGGCATAGGAATGAGTTGGTTGCTTCAGATTAGACACTGAAAAGACAAATATCTACAAGGTGAAAAAAAGAAACCACCAACCTGTAACAGACAGATGACAGTAGATCTGAGTGTGATAGAGGATAAACACTCTGTGCCATGTTTTCCTTTACTTATGCAGAGAAACGCTTACAGTGGAGACAGAAGCAGAAGCTCCTTAGCTCCATCTTTAGTCTGGAGTTGGGTCTGGGCATCATTTCCAAGATAATTAAAACTTTGAGAAGGATAACAATGCAGAGAATATAGGACTAGGCATGAACTATTCTTGGCTGGGAATACCAAAGTTGTTGGTTACCTGATGTCAAGGCCTGAAGAAATGCATTTATAAAAGGGGAAATATGGTCTCCATATTGCATTCCATCCTGCAGGAGATGAGCATTCCCTCTCAAGGAAATCCTATCACAGTGTGTGATATGTAATAGATTTTGTTGCTGCTCACTCAGTTCAGCTATGTCTCTCTGCATAGGTTGCACTTCCCATTGCTCTTGGATTGTAAGTTTGTCTGTGTTACTATTTTGGCCAAGGAAATGTAAGAAGAAGTGATATGACACTTCCAGCGGAAGCTTTGAGGGCCTATATGTACCTAAGGATCAGTGGTGCAGGTGTTCCAGTGACCTGCATCTCGGTGTGATGGTAACAGTAGGGACACAGGAACAGGCTTCTGGTTGGCTCTCCATAGGTGTGCATGCAGCACAAGTGAGGAGTAACCTGAGTAGTATAAACCGCGGATATCTTGGTGGTCTCTTACCGAACTGTCTAGCACCGGCTGCCTAAGAATACTCTATATTTTAAAAAGATAAATACTCTATATTTAAAGTTGTACTCATTTGCAACTTCCATGAATAACTAGGCGTGTTCCGATTTTTATAGCAAGGGGACCCTGAGAGTAGAAGTCCCCAAAGTGCTAGAAATAGAACAACAGCTGAGTTTATAAAGGAGCGCCAAAGATCCACATGACTCTAAGCCTACAAATTTATTCATACTGCAGGCATTCCTTACTCACAGGCATGATTGCCCACGACCAGTCCTTAGGATTGTGGGAAAATGTCACAGAAAATGTCACAGATGCCATATATTGGCTTCCTACCCATTAGCCATATCTGATTGCTTGCTCTTCCCTGATTACATCTGCTTTCTGTATCTTTGTGCATCTTGATCCTCTTCCTGGAGATAGCACTGTTATCTTCTTCCCAGTATCTTATCCCTCCATGATGACCAGCAGACTTTGTGTGGTCGTCACTGCTGCCTGTGGAGCCTTTTCTAGGCTCTTCGCACCCTCATTTTCCAACTATCACAGGATACCTCCATCAGGATGTTCTGGGGCCTCTCATATGAGACATGTTCAGCTTCAAATGACCATCTTTCCTATGACTCTTCCTCTGCCTTTTCTATATCTGTAACAACTCTACTGTCCACTTAATGATCAAGTCCATAACATACCATTGTGTGCTGTCTTCTATTCTTTCCTTTCTCATCTTTTATTTGACTGTGTCTTGCTCATTTCACCCCTGAAGTGATTTGTGCACACATTTACTCTTCTTGTCACTGTTTAAGTTCAAGACCTAATTATCTGGTGCTGGATTTAACCTAACAGTTTCCTTAGTCATTGTGTTCGCTGCCTCTCATCCATTCTCCATTCTATCACTTACTGTGTGATATTTCATTCCCTCCCTTCCTCTCTCTTCTTCTTACTTCCCCTCCTCCCCCTTCCCTTTCTTGTGATACTGGGAATTGAAACCAGGTCCTTGTTTACAAGGCAAGTGCTGGACCACTTGGACTATGCTTCAAACTCTTTTTGTTTATATTTTTAAATGAGGTAGGAGCTTTCTAACTTACCCTATACTGTACTGAACTGCCCTAAGATTATAACCACATCCCTCCCTGCTTATAGTGTGCTATTTCTAAATACAGAGCCATTAGAAAATCTGTTATACCCATTGCCTCAATAATGAGGTTGAAACTTGTTGGCATGGTATTCTGGACCTTTAAAATCTCTTCCATTGAGTATTTACTACCTATTCTCATCTTTACCCTGATCACACACACACATATACACATGCATGCTAATGAACCCCAATATGTGCATATGTACACATATACATGTATGTATATACATATATAGTCATATGTACTTATATTTGTATATATGAATATGTATGTGTATATATATTTGCATTGAATTTACATAGTGTTTGAATTTACCTAGTATGTACATAGTGTTGTTTGTAAGTCTGGACTTAGCTTTCATGGTCCAGTTCAAATTTCTTATGTTCTGGGAAGCCTTCTGTAGCTGAATGATCTCTAGGGCTTATGTTTATACCTCTCTTAAAACATTTCCATTGCTGGGAGTTGGTAGTTCACAGCTACTCAGAAAGCTGAGATCTGAGGATCACGATTTGAAGCCAGCCTATGCAGGAAAGTCCATGAGACTCTCATCTCAAAAAAAAAAAAAATACTCAGAAAAGCAAGAAGTGATGCTGTGGTTCAAGTGGCAGACTGCTAGCCTTGAGACAAACCGAGGCCCTGAGTTCAAGCCCCAGGACTGGCACGTGCACACACACACACACACACACACACACACACACACACACACACACCCCAAAACAAAAACAAAAACAAAACACAACATTCCCACTGTCTGTACCAACTATGATTTGAGAGTGTCACAGACAAGTGTCATCAAGGCAGACACAGTTGTTTAGTAGACAAGGTGTGGCTGTGTAGTTCTCCATGTATGTTTTTAGGCTATTTCATTTTAATAGCCCCTCTATCAGTAACTTGGGATGAGAAACATTCAGTTCATATCAACACTGTTTGCTATGAGTCTGTGAGATTCTGTTCCTCATGTCTCCCCGTTCTAGGCACAGGCTGAAGGATCAGCTTCTGTTTGAGACATGGCTACCCAGCATCTCTCATATCATATCTCCTAAAGCCTCCACTCGGGTGTGGTTTGCACAAATTGCATGCTCTGGCCCAAGGCAAATAAGGAAGATGCAATCTCTGAGAAAATGGGGGGCTTACAGAGTGATGGTAATGAATGATCATGTCTAATGTATTTACAGAGCGGGGTAAACAGATAATTAGGAGTTAGAATATACTCTACTATAATGGTTTGTTAAATGAAATGGATTCATATCGCTGAAAAAGATTTTAAAGTACTTCTCGTTCTATTTCTTTATTTGTTAGATGTGTCATTTTGAAGGATGGGGAAATTGTTACTTTTTAAGTTTTGAATGGAAGCAGAGGTCATTAGAACAAATGATTTTCAGTCTCCTTTAAATCAGGCCCATGACTTGAGTTTCATCAATCAGATGGACCTTCTGAGACTTTGAATCAAGAGCTGCTTAGCACTTGCAAAGATGCCAGGAGCTCCACGTTCAGTGATTGTATGGTGGTAGCAGTGCCCAGTGTTGAAGTGCTAGACATGTTCAGAAATGGCCCTGTACTGAATTAAGACTCAGGGTGCTGTACTTGGTGAACTTACAGAGAGAACTGTTCTCTACTTCTGACAATTTCCTGAGCCACCTGATGCCCTCCCTCTAATTTCTTCTGTTCATTGTTGCTGATGTTGCTGTTGTTATTTTCTCTTCCTTTTTTGAGTGTGTTGATTTGTAGGCTTGAATTCAGGGCCTGGGTGCTATCCCTGAGCATTTTTGCTTAAGGCTAGCACTCTATAGCTCTTGAGTCACAGCTCTTCTTCCAGCTTTATGGTAGTTAATTGGAGATAAGATGCTCACAGACTTTCCTGCTTAGGCTGACTTCAAACTTCAATCCTCAGATTTTAGCCTTCTGAGTAGCTACAAATGCAGGTGTGAGCCACCAATGCTCAACAAGATATAGTTTTTAATGCATCAGAAATCAGACTTCTTTCAAGACCTCTAGTTCTCTGCTATTGCTGTACTTAGAGTAAGCTGGTTTATTTCTGCAAGCCTCAGTTTCCTCATCCGTAAAGTGAAATTGCTAACAACATTTGCCTGATATAGTTGTAGCAACAGATATTCACGAAGGGGTTCAGGATATATTATAGAAGGCTAAATGTTTTTCATATATATATATATATACATATATACTGTACAGAGGTGATATAGTTACATGAATAAGGTAATGAGTACATTTCCTATGGAGCATTGTTACCTCCTTTGTTTTTCCCCTACCATCCCTTCCCTCCCCATCTCCCCAACTCTTCCCTCCCCCATCCCCAAGGCTAAATGTTTTTCTCAATTTCATAATATGTGCTTATGGCAAAACCACATCCAGAAGGTGGCTCTTGTAGCTCAGGGACAGTACTATGGACTTCTACTCAGAGGAAATTTATGTTGTGGATATGACAAAAAGACCTGTGGTGAGAAGGAGAATATGAATTACACCTCTCTCAGCAAGTAGCTTATAAAGGAGCTCATCTGCCTGCATTGTTGGAAGGCCATGCTGCTGAACTCCATCTTTTATTGCCTTTCTTCTGACTAATTAGAGGTCAGAGGAAGAAGTAAAAGTCTTGATAGCTCCACTGGAATCATGAAATTCAGCCTGGAATAGTCTTTTTTTTGTCAGTCATGGGGCTTGAACTCTGGGCTGGGCACTGTCCCTAAGGTCTTCAGCTCAAGGCAAGTACTCTACCACTTAAGCCACAGTGCCACTATCGGTTTTCTGGAGGGTTATGAGAGATAAGAGTCTCATGGACTTTCCTTCCCAGGCTGGTTTTGAACTGTGATCCTCAGATCTCAGCCTCCTGAGTAGCTAGGATTACAGGTGTGAGCCACCGGCGCCCAGCTGGAATAGTCTTATCCATGCTGTCTTTGTGGTAAATACATGCTCAGTACGTGACAATGCTAGTGTGCTTGCCAATAGAAGGGGAGCCATCACCCTGAGACTGTCAGAGACCTTGGGTCCTGAGGATACAAGTGGTTGTCTGTTTTGTTTCACCACATCCAAAAATATACCCAACACAGAAAACTGGATGTTCATACATAAACTAGAATTGGGTCCCTGTTTATTACCTTACACTGAGATCAACTCAAGATGGATCGAAGACCTCAATGTCAGGCCTGAAAGTTTGAAACTACTACACGATGGAGCAAGGAATATTAAAACTTATCAGCACAGGCAGAACTTTCGGAAGGGGCACAGCAAATAGGAGATAAACTTGATAAATGGGATTACATCAAACCAAAAAGTTTCTGTACAGCAAAGGATATAGACAGCCAACTACCTAGTAGAAGATCTTCAGCATTTATACATCTGTCAAGGGCCTAATATCCAAAATATACAAGGAGCTCATGAAACTAACTCCCCCTTCCCCAAATTAATAGCCAATTGACAAAGGAGCTGAATAGAGACTTCTCCAAAGAAGAAGTAAGAATGGTCAATAAACATATGAGGAAATACTCAACATCCCTGCCATAAATGAAATACAAATTAAAGCAACACTGAGATTTCACCTCACCCTGTAGTAGGAAGACCCCACTCAGGCAGGCAAGCCCACCTAGTCATCCGGAGTGACAGAGCCCACCGCAACTAAGTTGTTAATAAGGAAGCAACTTTATTGAGAAGGTTCCTACACTGACCAGCCAGGGCTGCAGCACAGGCTTGGGAGCTGATACTTCGACCTCCAGTGGCCCATGTACTTTGTTTTTTAAAGGCAAAATCCATGAGGTAGAGGCTGGTCACTCGCAGGTGACCAATGAGATTGTCACACATCCAAAAGATTGCACAGTCAAACTAGACCACATGCAGGTGGCCAATGAGGTTACAGTTTGTCACATAATGGCTGTTTAAACAAGCCTATCACTTTTGGTTTAAATGACTCACAAATTCAACGGGTAAGGCGGAGCTTATGGTAAGCATACACGAAGGAGGAGTTTAGTGTTTACTATAAGCACGTGAAAAAGTCGGAGGTAAACTCGAGATGTTGCCAGTATGAGCCAGATTACAACCTATCTGTTTTATCAGTCAGTCCTTAACAGAACAATCAAGGTGGGTAAAGTTGTTAAGGGGAGGGGGACCTAGAGGTATTCTTTCCATTCTAGGAATTGGGCTGGTTGGAGCCAAGGTCCAGTTAACCTTGTTTAAAGGGTTTTTTTTTCCCTAAAATCCCTAAAACAAAGGCAAAGCCTGGAAAGAAGCTGTACCAGCTCGAGTCTCCTCTCAGGGCCTACTTCAACCCCAGTAAGGTTGGTTAGCAATGAGAATTTAAACACTAACACATGCTAGCAGAGATGGGGGGCGGGGGAAGGAACCATATTACACTGTTGCTGGGAATGTAAACTAGTACAACCACTCAGGAAAGCAGTTTGGCAATTCCTCAAATAAAACAAACATAGAACTACTCTATCATACTACTATTGGGCACTTACTTAGAATATTACAAGTCAGGATATGGTAAAGACATTTGCACATCCATGTTCTTTGCTGCACTCTTTATAATAGCCAAGTTATGGAAATAGCCCAAATGTCCTACAGTGGTTGAATGAATCAGGAAAATGTGGTACATGTACACAATGGAATTGTACTCATCTATTAGAAAGAATAATACTGTGTCATTTGCAGGGAAATGGATGGACCTAGAACAAATCATGTTAAATGAAGCCAGGCTCAAAGACAAATGGTACATATATTCTCTCTTATGTGGAAGCTAGATCTAAAATACAACTAAGCATGATAACATATACAGGGCTAAATATATTTACAGAAAAACAAAAAAACTAAAGGGGGATCTGCTTATGGGAGGAGTCCAAAGGCATAATTCCTCCATACAACTAATATGCAATTTATCAAAACAAAAACCAGGATGGGTGGGCAAGGGGGAAGGGGCAGAGGAATGGAGGGAGGAAGGGTGAGCAAGTATAGTCATCATATTCTATGTACATTATGTTAAAAATGAACAATGTAACTTGAGGGTAGGGATAGGGAAGGGGAAAACAGGGAGAATGAAGGAAGGGGTGACATTGACCAAGAAGCATTGTACTCATATCCTGAATCATGGAATTTTAATCCCTTTGTTCAACCACATAATAATAATAATACCCAACACAGTCACAGTGGCTTATCCCAGGATTCCAGCATGCTTCAAGATTTCTAGCTCTGGTCCTGATGCTTAGTGCATATCATGAGCCAGTAGAGGTCTTCTACTTGCTTTTTGAGGTAAGGGGCAACTGAGGCAGGCCTGTGGGTTTCTGAGGTATGTCTCTTTGACACTTGTCTGTTCTGTGCACAGGGCCTCGGGTCAAAAACTGCTACATAAAGGAAAGTTATGGAGACTCTCATTCCCTGTCTCTCTGTGGTGGATAGCTCCATAATGCCATTGGCCCCTGGAACTTGAGTAGAGTTTCATGAATGCAGGCCAGCTGTGAGGATAGGCAGCCCTCTCTCTGAGTGGGTAATGACATAGCATTTGTAGGGCAGGGACAGATGTGAATCTCATCTGGTCTGTTTTCTCTGGATGGAAGGGTTGTTAAGTTGAAGTGGGAGGAGAGATGGTCCCAGAAGGAGGAGTCCTGAGGGAAGAGAGGTTGAGGCTTCCCTTTTACATCAGGGCTGGAGTAACAACCATTTCTCTCTAGCAGTGGCTGAACTGACATAGCTCTAGGGTCTTCACCACATACAAGTCACCTGGTGTCTTTGCTCTTTGAGTCACATCTTTCCTTGGGATTCAGGAAAATGTCCTTGATGGTGGACTCTCTAGGTCAGCAGGTTCCCATGCCTTTCCTACGAAGGATGGTGACAGAGTCTCTCTAGGGACAGTGTGACTGCAGGAGTGGACGTAGTGGCCTGGTTGGTTCTCACTGCCCTGGCACTCAGAAGGGTAGAGAAGGGTCTGGCCTTCCTGGCTGAGGGAACACAGATCTTCCTTGGCTTGTCCTTCCCTGGGGACCACAGTTCCCTCTGTACAGCTCAGTGGCCTTGTTCAAGAGGAAGGTAACTGTGAGTCATTCTTTGGACTCTTCCCTGGAATCTTTTCTGGCATTTTCTGACTGAATTAAAGACCTGCAGAATTCAAAGCTGAAGTAGGGGGCTCACAGAGTGGTGCTGATCTGGCATTTTCCTTAAAATACAATCAGAAGTTCTGTTGCCCCCGGTGCTTCCCTAGGGAGCTTCCTAGAGTTGCCTGAACAGAAAATAAACTAGTGCAGGACTGTGGGAGCCATGGGCAGACCTGGTCATGAGACTGAAGAGACAGGGAATGTGCCCCGGCCCACGGCTAGAAACAAGCACACAGACAACCTTCCTTCACAGATACGGACAGCCAATCCTGGATGTGTTTCCCATAATGGAGACTGCCAGATCCCCTCCTCCAATAAAAGACTTGACTTCCCACATGCTGGGAGTAGAATAGGCAATAAGGCTCAGCTGTCCATGAGTCATATCTTTGCCAGACTGATCTTTCTTTTCATCCCAGCCCATGACAGCTCCGAGAGACCACCTCATCTTCAGAACTTCCCCAGGGTCACTCTGCATAGATGGAGGCTCTCTGCTCCTGGTTTTGCATCCTGCCCTTCCTGGTACAGGCCCTTACATGCTCTCTTGCTCTCTCTTGAATTCCTGTTGTCTTCTCCGCCCTAGATTGTGCTTCCAACATAGGAACAGACATGACATTTCTGTCTGGCCAGAGGGGCTCTGTCATCTCTGTAAACTGCTCAGGTTGGCTCAGCAAATGGCCCAGAGCATCTTGCTAGAGAGGCCTTAAGTGTTCTGCCAGGGAGAAAGAGAGAAGCTGGCCAGTTCCTGGTGGCCATTGAGGCTATAGGTGAGCAGGATCCCATCATCATATCAGTCAGAGAGCAATCCTAGCTGTGTGTCCTACTCATTTATTTCCTCCCTGGGTAATAGGAGGCAGTGTGTTCAATCCCTCTGTACCTCAGTCTTAACCCTATTTTGCAGAAGATGACTGGTTCTACACAGAATTTTTTGAGGATTAAATGGGGACATCTTCCTCAGGCTTCTACAACAGCCTCCAGGGGCATGTAATAAGCTCCTTAGGCATGCTATTAAAGGCCTCACCCAAGTCTATGACCTCACTCAAGTCTTAGCTCAGAAGCTTAGCAGGATCAGGCCTGATTAGTTTTTGGTGGGAAATGACACCTAAGAACTCTGAGATAGGGCTTTTTCTGTGGCCTCAGGACTAGCAGCTTTTGTAGTTCTTGCTGTCTCTTGCTCTCAGACCCTTTGTTTGGTGGCTTCTGCTGCATACTTGACTGGCAGACCTTTCCCCAAGTTATTTCCTTAGCTATAAAAGCCCATTATTGGCACTGGTTTACATGCACCATGGGCACACCCATTCTTACCCACAACTGTGGGCCTGATCAGTGGGTTCCAGAAAGCTGATCTGACTGTAGTCTGGTGTTGCCCTGCCTTGCTATGAGGTGTCTCCTGCAGACAGGAAGGAACAGGGCAGACACAGACACAGGGAGACTGTATAATACATAGAACATTCTGGTGGCAGTGGTTCCAGTAGAGATCCTCAAGGGGAAGATGAAGTGTTCGATGGTGCATCAAGGGAAGATACAAATCAGGTTTGGTTCACCTCACCTACACAACCCGTCTGTGAGGATCACACTGAGTTCCTTCCTGGCCTTGACAGAATTCCCTGGGCCCCTCTTCATCTTCTCCCCACTTTTCTTGGCATTGATTTGCATCCAAATGGCTGATCTCTACAGACGGCATCAATCAGCCTTTCAGGCTTGGCTCCCAGGTGGGAGCAGCCAGTGGGCAGCACTTGGCAGGGACTGTGTTCTTTCATGAACAACGCCCATAGCTGCAGCTCCTGCTGGGCTCCTGGAAGGATGCCCTCCTCCAATCTCTTCAAGTCTGATGTGGTTTTTGCTGCCCCTCCTGCTAGCCCAAGTGCCTTTGTTTCTAGGTAACTTTCCTCAGTTCTGCCCATGTTTCTCAATAGTTCTTTCATTAGACTCCCTCGCTGTTTTCTCACTGGTCCACTCACTCTGGCTGATGTAGCCCAAGAGCTGTTAGAGAGCAGAGTGGGGGCTGAGTTGTTGCCTGTACAATCCCCAGGTACTCATGTGCCCAGCTGCCTTTGGGGTGTAGCTCCTCCATTGCTAGAGTATGTTAGAGGTTGGTTTCCCTAAGGAAGCGTTGGATCTCTTAGTTGCTACCCTACTGTCCTTAAAGTGGAGGAGAGGACTAAAGAAACCAATGCCTAAAGAACTGGCATCAGAAGGTTCTGGAGGGCATGGCTCTGTGTGTCTCTTCTTGTTTTTTAGAGCCTGTGTGTAAAGAAGCTGATGAGCCCCAGGCTCCCTCCCACTCACACATGACTAATACCCTGCTCCTAGAGAGTTGATCTACTAATTCTGAATGGTTTCTATGCTGAAATCCATTCCTGTTGACAATAAGCCACAGACTGCAGTAGTTCCAATGAGTCTTCTAATATCTCTAAGTTTCCTAGAAAACACTTCTTTGTGTGTTCATGCAGAAACCATGAACTACTTTGACTGTTTCAGTTTAGATACTGGATCTCTTTCCTTGGATTTTAGCTCTAGAACTTTTGAGTGGATAAAAAAAAAACCCTTGTAAGCATAGCACCCAGACCTATCACCTCTACTAAGAGGGATTCAGAATGGTGGAAAAACCCTGGAAATCCCAGATCCAATTAATAATTCCATGAGACAGTTCATTAGAATGCACAAGTGCTTAACTAAACAGAACCACAATCGAAGTTGTCAGAAGTGATCCGCAGTAGTGCTGGAATTTTCTCATTCACACATCATTTCCTCTACAATTTAGTTAGATAACAAATACTACTTATCCCGTCAGTGGCTTTCTCAGCCATGAAATGCATTCGGTGTGTTGAACTAACAGCGGAGAAAGGGCTTGTAGTGAAGTGGACCCTGAGATGGGGCCCCAGCTGGTAGGATTCCCTTTTGAGCTTTGCCTTTGTTTTAGGGATTTCAGACTTGATGGGCCTACTTCCCGGAATGAAAAAAATGCATCTGGTCCCCTCCCCTTAACAACCTAACCCACCCTTGATTATTGAGTTAAAGACTGACCCATAAAACAGGTTGTAATCTGGCTCTAACTGGTGACACCACTTGCGTAAGGTAAACCTTGCCTTTTACACATGCTTACAGTAAACTCTGTCTATTGGCCACCTGTGTGTGGTCTGGTATGACTGTACAATCCTTTGTGTGGTACCTGCACGTGGCCAGACTCGATTTTGCCTTTAAAAACCAAAGAATGGGGGCTACAAAAAGGTCACAGTATCAGCTCCCAAGCCTGTGCTGTGGCCCTGTGTAGCAACCTTCTCAATAAAGTTGCTTCCTTGTTAACAACTTTGTTTCAGTGGGCTCTGTCACTCCGGATGACTAGGTGAGTTTGCCTGCCTGAGTAGGGGGTCTTCCAACTACAGTAGCTGCAGAAGGGTCTTAGCCCTGGGATCAGCAAGGCTTGAGCAACCATACCCAAAGTCAGCCTGGCATCCAAAGTTCTCTGTATCTGAGGATGATGCCCCTCTCCTGGAGTCTTTAGGGCTGAGCCATCTCAGAGCCATTTAACCAGGCTGGAGAAGGCACTTGGCATGCAGAAAGCCTGCTTCTCCCAGGATGCTCTACATTCCACCATTACTGCTTCATTCCATTGGCTGAAGCTGGTTATAATGGGAAAGTGCAGATTCCTTTCTTAGGAGGGTCATTTTGGAGAGTTATTCAGTGTTCTCACCTCAGTTAGAACAGTCTGTTTAGTCTTCTTCTCAAGAGGATTTGAAAGGGGAGGGTCGGGGGTACAGCTTGAGCAGGCTACTGGGACTGCAAACTGCAGCAAGAGCTATGATTGCAACCTCACCCTGCCAGCCTCTCTTGGGGCATTGGAAAGGGAATGTCTACATGTTTTATGTATTATTTATGAGGGACCAGATCTGTACAGCTCCATGATAGGGATGCTGCAGCTGTTTTGTGAGGGACATGACAGTCTCTCATTATTTGAGGATAATGACACCACCACAACTATTTACCTTGATTGATTAAGATAAGTCCACAAGTGTGCTTATATGGGTATGTTTGTTTCTCTACTCTTTTCCCCATCTTTATTTCTTCTTAGGTTAACAAAGTATTTGTACATGTGGCAATAAAATTGTATTTTGATCCTAATGGAATCAAGAAGCTAGTAATTTTGAATGAGAGGAGGACAAATTTTACTTCCCTCTTGGGTTACCTGATTGCCTGGGGTGAGCGATTTCTCTGTGGCCTATTTTGTAGAGCTGCTATTGTTTAGGGGGTGGTAGGGCCCTTCTCACTGTCCTGATCAGTCTTGGGACCCAATAGCAAGTACTTGTATTGCTTCATTGCTGTTTCGCCAGCAGCTCCAGGACTTTCTCATTCTCTTTCCATTCTAACGGAACTTCTCTGTTCTGGTGCTTCATAGCTATCCCTTCTCTCTTTTTTTCTCTCTCTTCCTACAATAGATCTGCATTCCTCCCTGTGGGATCTCTATATTGTTCTTCATACTATTGCAATGCTCTTCCTTCTGAAGAGCCATCTGGCTGCTTTCTCCTTTCTTCCCCTTCCTTCATTCAGAGTTTTGCTCAGGAGTCAGCTTGTCAGGAAGGCCTTCCCCTGCCTATCTTTACCCAATAGCCCATGGTACTCTCTGTCTCCCTCTTCCTGCTTAATTTTTCTTAGCGTCTCTTGTCATCCCCTGACATGTTTCATACTTGTTTGTGTGTTTGATCATCTCTCTCTGCCTGTAAGCATGTAAGCTCGGTAAGATCAGGCTTTGCTGGTTTTACTCACTGACTTTCACGTGTAGGTAGTGGAAGAGCAGGAAGACCAAGAGACTGAGATTGTGAACCTGTGCCTTCCTTGGCAACTAAGTGACCTCAGGCCATAGCTTCCACTGATTTGTTTATAAGGCAGAGCTATTAATGCCTACCTCTTGGGCTGTCATGAAGATTCATAGTAATAGCTCATATCTACTAGATGTGTATCAGCTGTCATGTGCTATACAAAGCTCTTTCTAGGCCAATCTCATTTTTCCTCATTACTTTTCTTAGTTTGCAAAGGAGACTACTAATTCACAGATGAAATGACTTGCCCAAAGCCTCACAGCTAGAAAGTGCTGGATTCAATACTGGAACATAGAGCCTGAGGCTAGACTCTATGATTTGGGTAACATGTGTTTCCTATAGAGCTCTCAGTAAGCGATTGCTGTTCTCCCGAATATGACCTGTCTTTATGATCTCTCCTATGGTTGAATTTTCTTCTGATTTCTAACCGTTTACCCTCTAAGAACAACCAATCCTCCTTTGACTTCTGGTTTATACTTTTGGCTTGCTTTCATTCTTTGGCTTTTTGGGATCCAAACTGCAGCCTGCCTTGGCCTGGTGTAGCTGCCTCTGCTGTTACTCCATCCTGCGGTCAGCTTCTTGGTGTCCTCTAGTCTCTTCCCAGCCAGATGGAAGCAGCTGGCAACACAGGACAGAGCTCTGGCCCAGGATAGAAGTCTGTTAAAACTGAAGGGGGCATCCTTGAGTTTGACATTATAGGATAAAAGTAGGAAGGGACATCAGACCAGTGATTTGTAGCCACAATGAGATTAGTGACAAGCAATGGGAAAAATAGGTCCACATTTTAGGAAGACTGATTCATCCTTGAGAATGCTATTCTTATACATGCTGAGAAATGCCAGGACTTGGGTCCCTTGAACAGAAAGGAGATCAGCCATCTACTGCCACTATAAAAGCAGAGCTCAGGGAGCAGCTTGGGGTGGGGGGGGCAGGGAGGAGGGTCTGGGGGAGGACTTCAGGTATGTCACGGAGTAAAGGAATTTGTCTCTGCCATCGCAAGTCCAGAGAGCCTCTGCCAGCAGCCTGTTGGAGGTGATTCTCCTGAACGTTCAGCTGGGGAAGGAACTTGTTCACCTTGGACTTTGCAAACCTATATTCCAAAGTCACTCCAATCCAACGTAAATCCCAACATTTACTGCCTGCTTCGCTTTAGACATAACTTCACTCCTGGTCCTTGGTTTTCCTCATGTGTATTGTGTATTGTGAGATTTATTGGATAGGTTTGGGTCCAAGGTTCTTTTTAGAGAATGTGTTTTAGGAAGCTCAAGTTCCTGTTCCAACCCCTCTCTGTGATCACAAGCATTTCACAAGGTCTCCTTCCTCCTGGTGGATCCTGTTAGCCCATGGTAGGTCCAGCACCTATTGGTCATTTGTCCCATTATCTTTCTGATCCATTCAAACATGGTATATTTTTTCTAGCTGTCCCATCAAAATCAGTCAGACAGGACACCTAGTAACTGCTTAGGAACACATTTTGGTCCCAGTTACAACAAATGAACAACAACCTTTAAAGCTTTACAAAAAATAAATTACATTCCTTTTGAGCGGTCCCAGAAGAAATGTCACTGGAGACATAAAACTCTTTTACTGTGGCCTGTGTAAACGTCCCAGGAAACTGACTTCCCATTCCGTAAAATCTCTCATCCATTGTCTTGAACAAAACAGATTGAATTATTTGAAAAGCCAGCACTTGAAGCTTGGCAGAAAAGACAGAGTACACTCATAATGCAGAGGTGTGGAGCATGAGTTTACATTACGGGAAGCACTGTTACTAATGTCCTCACCCAAGTCCTCTGGGAAGTACCAGTCCTGGCTTCTTATAGGACATAGATGAGTGACCCATGCCTGGGAAAGAGACAGATCCTGTAGCTAGTGGTGAGTTTAAAAGCTGGAATCAGATTCTTGTGCAGATGACTCTATCTGGAATCATTGAGAATAGAGCCAAGAATGGAAATCAGCAGAAGTATACTGACACACTGTAATGTGTCAAGCATTTTTCTTTCATACCTCATATTTACTCTCCCAACCTTTTGAAGGAGGTTTGTGATAAATTTATCCTAAAACAGAGAAGTAAGACTCAGGTGTGAAGTGCCTTTCCTAAGGTCACACAGGAAGTGAGCACTAGAAACTGGATTTGAACCCAGGTCCACATGTGTATGGCCTGACAATGCCTACCCTTCTGTTTCATCAAGCTTCTCTTTTCTTACCCGGAGAGGAGTCTACTGTTCTAGGCTCTAATAATTGAGAAACCTACATGGAATTCTAGTGTGTGTGTACAGCATCAGACCCTACTGCCCATCACATCCCTGATCCCTGCCTCACTGAAGAATTTCCATGCACTCAGGACCCTCAGAACCCCCGAGGTCCACCTGAGATCCAGGATGTCTGTGAATAACAAAGCACCACAGACTGATCCCAAGAAACAGTCTGTGCTCTTGGCAGATCTGGGTCAGGCAGTCTGTCAGCTATGAGACAGGGACAAGGTGCCCAGCTATGAGAGACTGCTCTCTACTCTGCAAGGCAGGGTCACATACCTCCAGGATCCAGGACCCCATTAGTACAGGAGGTTCTAAATGGAAAAACTGACTTTCTTCTTTGGTGACCTTATGAGGGAGGCTGGAAACCTAGGATTGCTGGATTCCTGGCAAGATCAACTGATTGACCTATCTGTCTGTCTGTCTGTCTGATTTTTTTTGAGACAGAGTCTCCTTAGGTAGCCCTGGTAGCCCCAAACTCACAATTCTCTTCCCTCAGCCTTCTCAGTGCTGGGATTATAAGATTGTACCACTATATCTGGTTCTTCCGGGAAGATTTTAAAAATAGGATTCTTGCTGAGCACTAGTGGCTCACACTGGTAATCCTAGCTACTTAAGAGACCAAGAGTGGTAGGAAGTTCATGGCCACCTCAATCAAATAAGAATTCATGAAAACCTACCTCAAAAATAACCAGTAATAAAAGGGCTAGGGATAGCAAGTCTGAGGCTCTAAGTTGAAATACCAGTGCCTATTCCCCCCCGAAAAAACAAGCCCCTCAACATAAGGATTCTTAACCTAGACTTTTGAATAGGCTTTAAGACATTTGTGAACATATAAAAACTGTGAGACCAATTCTGTATGTGTATATATGGAGACATGTGTGTAATATACATGTTTATATGTATATATGAGGTAGGATACATAATTATATATGCATGTATATATGTGTGCACATATATAATCTACATGTTCACTTCGGGCTACCATACCAGGAGGCTTATAAACAACAGAAAGTTATTTCTCATAGTTCTGAAAGTTTAAGAAAGGGGTGCGGTTAGCAGGGGTATTTAGTTTCAAGTATACCTTGCTGGGTCAAGTTGAACATCTGGTCCCTCCAGTTTTCACAGATTCTGTGACTGGATTTAGTCCTTGAAAGCCACCTTTAGATACCTGGTATGCTTATTCTTCATCCCAAAAGGAGAGACAGCCTGTTTTCGGAACTACCAGGAAAGTACTCATCTATAGCCTGGCCCTACATCACTAGACAGTCACATGTCTTTGTTTAGCAGAAAGTGGAAGCTACCGAGTACACAGATACTGACTGACCTATGTCAGAGCTATCGAACAGCTTTTGGAGGCTATAGATATCTGTCTGGAAGCCTGCTGTGTAAAGGATAGACTCACCACACAGAGCCCAAATCATAGCTGCCATTGTTACAGAGCTGAGTTCTAAGACTGCACTCCATTACAAGCCTCTAATTGAAAATGATATTCCATTGTGCTCAGCCCTTGTACTATAGTGATGTCTCTCTCTGAAAAAGATTACAGCCTAGAAAAAAAACTGATGGACCAACATGTCACACAAATGGGCAAAATGGCTCTATCACCAAACAACTCCTCATAGACAGGTGCTTTCACTTCTAATTTTTGCATTGAGCGTAGGGACGGGAATTTCCATGCATCAGGAAGTGTCACTAGATGGATAAATGCCTTGCATATGGTTAGGGTTCGAATGGACTTGATGTACTTTCTGTGTTCCTGGTATCATGATGAGCTGTACTTGTGGAGAATGGGTAGAAGTGACTTGAATAGAAGTTGGATCATGGTGAGACTTTATCAAAGAGATCTAGGAAGCTTTTATTACCCTGTTTCATAGTTAATGCTTCCACCTACCCAGTACAGATGGCCTGTGAGGAGGGTGCTAAGACAATGGATGTGAAACTGTTGGCGCATTCAGTGCTGTGGAGAAGGCTTACTGCCGTTAAAGGAAATGCTTTTACTGCCGTTAAAGGAAATGCTTCCTCTCATGTTGCCTTGGCTGGTTCTTGATTGTTTCAGTTGCATCAGTATTGTCACTGTGACTTGGTTGTCATACTCCGTTGGGGCAGGAGCTGAGAGAATCCTATTGACTGGCCTTTGCACTTGATTGGACTTTTCTGGGCCATAATAAAGGGTCTGGAATGCTCAGATACTATACTGAAGACCCTAAATGGATATGGTTCTTGTCAAGATATCTCTAAGAAGATGTGATTTCCAGCTGAAAATGGCTGCTGGAAATATCCTAAGCATTGATGTTGCCCCCAACATCCAAAGGCTGTTCCACCATTTGAAAAAGGATGGAGCAGTCTGTGAGTTCACCACAGACCATGAAGGATTTGAATATGTGAGATAAAGGCCAGTCCCTTGCTCTCTGCCAGTGGTGAGGGCCTGAGCATGATATGTCTAAGGAGATGTGGAGAGTAATAGAAAGGGGGAAAATTCCATTTTACAGGAACAAAAGCAATCAGTGTAATTCTAAGTTTTTCCTGTCATTCAGTAACTACTTATTGAGCAGTTACCATGCATAGCATATTATGTAGGCCTGGGGCTAGGGGAGGACTCATCCATGGAGTTTTCAGTAAGGGCAACATTAAGATATACAGAGTTCTAAAAATAATAGTACTCTCTTCCTCTTTTTCCTATATGGAATTGATAATAAAAATATGTGAACATATTTATAAGGCATACCAACAACTCTATCATTCTCATGATAACCACTGAAATGTTTAAATGTATAATCGATCTTTAGAAATATTAATGTTCTGAACAAATGCCCCATGTGTCATGTAGATGCCAAAACACTATGTGAAGAATAGATGCACATCGCACCATATGTACCATGTGCCATAATTGTCACAGACTGAGCAGACTGAGAGAACTCAGACAAAAAGGAGAGCACTTTTTTTTTTTAACAAATGCTTCTAGAAAAGCAAAATAAAGATTGTCTTTAGACTTCCAAGGTACTGAAGATTACAATTCTAAGATGGGAATCATGGCAAAGCAATCAAAATGAATGAGGGCAAAACGTAGGGTATATAAAAAGCATAGAAAAGCTCAGATTGGTCCAGAAATGAGAATGTGTGAAGAAGTCATTAAAGAGAGAATGAGGTGGGGGGCCACAGCCAGTTGAGGATAAGGAGCTTGTATTACATTGGGTGGTTCTTGGAAGCCATTGAAGGCTTTTGTAACCTTCTTTGTTATTGGTGACCAATTTTCACCTTCAAGATATTCCAAACCACCCTTGCATTACATTTAAGAATATCTCCAGCGATGAAGTGATGCCAGAGTAATTGAGTGTTGGTAATTGCTTTCACTGTGTTTTGGCATAATGCATCTTTAAAATGGAGTTCTATCCTGTAAGTGTTTCTATAGAAGAAAAGTGCCAAAGACTTCATTATCATTAACCAGTGCCAAATGGGATTATAGAGAGGGAGAAAGCAAACGAAGACCAGGCCTCTGTCCTCTCATTACTGCTCAGATCTGTTAGGGAGGGAGCACAGTAATTGCAGTGATTAAAAAACAACAATAATTTGGGGAAGCAGATTTTCACATGGCCTCCAAGTAACATCCCACACATTATTTATTAATTACAAAGGAGCAGAGAAACTTTACAATAGAGAAATGTGGTAGACATCATCTTAATCAAGTGCTTACACTTAGAAGCAGTAGTGATGGGCCAAACTGACATTATACAGCATCTGATGAAATGCAATGGGAAGGACACAGAATTGCGTACATAGTACTGGTGCCAAAACCTTTTAGCCTGAAGATAACAAAGAGAAATTAACTGGGCACATCCACATTGCAGGATATCATATATCCATATGCATAGATTTGAAATGTCAATGTTTTGAAAGACAAAACAAAAATGCATATGTTTATACAAGGAAATGCTCTACACCAAAACAAATAAAATATAGGACAACCAAATGCAATGTCTAATCTCAGGTTGAATTGAAAATTGGAAAAAATAAACAAAGACCAAAAAAATGAACAAAGAGCTATGAAGAACATCAAGCTATGAAAAACATCATTGAAAAGTTTGGGAAAACTTGAATATATATATACATACATATATATAAAATAATAGTTCTAGGTTACCATTATATATGAGGATTAGAGAGACAGAATGAGAGAGATCAAGCATGTGCATGAGTGAGAACTTAAATTTTTACAGTGGATTAATCTAGAAGGTAATACAGACTTTTGCACAAAACTACAGGAAATCCTTGTATTGCAATAAAGAAAATGTGATCTCAAATTGGTTTGAAGTTAACTTTGCATGTTGTTAAGTTCCTCTGAACCAAGTTGTACATAATATCAAAGAAGAATATGCTATAATTTTACTGCACCGTGAATTTTGGTAGTTTGCCTTTTATTCTTACTTATTTCCATTGCACAAAAAGAGTAGAGTCATCTCTGATAGATGGAAGTGAGCCTGGTTTCTAGTTTCCCAGGAGCTTCATTCTATGGCATCCCGGGAGGGGTTTGGGCAAGAGTTTCAGGTCTCCATAGAAATGTTTCGGTTATGTGCTTTGCCTCCCTTAGGGTTTTCTTCATTTAGTTGTGCTTAGGTATTATATATAAGGCTGCATGTGGTGGTCTCTAACTTCTCATGTACTTGCAGCTCTTGAGACACTTCTTGGTTATCCTTTCCACTCTCAGTGTTTCAAAGAGCTAAGCTGCTATGCCATGCATAGTCAGAAGGTGACAATGCGTAAACAACTTCAAAGTCTTCCTGAGGCTTCAAGATCTAGTAAATGTATCAATATCTTATCTATCCTATGACTAAGGTTCAAATGAAATGTTTATTTCTACCTGGGCACCAGAAGCGTATGTCTATAATCCCAGCTACTCAGAAGACTGAGATCTGAGGATTGTGGTTCAAAGCTAACCCAGGGAGGAAGGTTTGTGAGACTTTTTATTTCTAATTAACCATAAAAAGCTGGAAGTAGAGCTGTGGCTAAAGTAGTAGAGTGCCAGCCTTGAGCAAAAAAGCTAAGAGACAATACCCAGGCCCTGAGTTCAAGCCCAAATTACCCGCCCCCCCCCCAGAAATGTATGTTCAAAAACCAAAGCTTATCTGTAAACCAGTTACAATTCTAGATCTTTAATTCATGTTGCACCCAAGATTAAGCAAGGAATGAACATGGCTGCTATACAGGACATACAGTTCCTCTGTCCACAGTGTCTTGAGGAGATGGAGATTAATAGTCAGCACATAGAGAAATTTGTAGAATCAAGCAGTTGTGTGAGAACATCATTACCTAAAATTACTACCATTGTTAATTACTGCTACTTTTACTACTATTGACTATTCAATCCTCAAAAAAAACTCTCATGTGGTGAATGATATACTTAATGTTTTACAGGTGTGGAAACTGAAGCTCAGAGGGTCTATGTAAGTTGTTACAAATCACATAGCTGCAGGCAAATGTAGAACCAGGGTTTAGATTCTGCCCATCTGACTATAAAACCTATGCTTTTGCATACTTTGATGACCCTAATATGTCCTTCCTCCAAAGGAAACTGGCATTTATACTGTTGTGTTGAAATGAAGACGGAAGAGCCTTCTCTCTCATTAAAGGAAGTTTAGATAGTCAGAGCATGAAGAAGACACATTTGGGGACAGTTCCTAAACAGGCAACACACAGGGGCAGGGTTGGGGTGTAGAAATATGGTAAAAAAGGGTCAGCCTGGGTTCTGAGTTCTGGCAGAGTTTGTACCTTTCGGTAGATAGTCAAGGATCATTGGACACTTAAAATGGAAGGCAGAGAAACAACATGAAAGATAGCCATAAAGCAAACAAAACCAGAGGAATTCAGCCCTAAAGAAACAGATAATCCAGAGAGAAAACATCTTTAAAAAGTAATTTAACTATCCTCAAAGAAATACACATAAAAGTTGTATGTAGGTGAGACTTTTTTTTTAAAAGAAAGACTCAATGCACAATTCAAAGCTCTTGGGAATTAACAACATATTAGCTAAAGTGAAGGATGACTTAGAAGTTAAAATGGACATATCTTTAAAAAACTAGAGGGAAGACAAATGACTTGGGTTAATGGTAGGAGAGAAAAGACAAGGAATTAAAAGCATCATCCTTGGAGGTCCAGGTGGTCCAGACAGAAAGGAGATTACCAAAGGAATACCCCAATAATATTCTTCATAACTGAAGTGCATGTCAGGATTGAAATGTCCCACTGAATGAATGGAAATAAATCTATATTGAAGCATATGTGGTGAATTATCAGAATCCTGTAGCCAACAGAAACTACTCTAAGCTCAGGCAGAAGAGACAGGAATTAAATGGCCTAATAGCTACTGATGACCTGAAAACAATGATAAAGTGGTGCTTTTAACATTCTGAGGGAAAATGGTTTTCAAGTTGTAAATCTATACTCACCTATACTATTAAGTGTGGCTGCAGAAGAAAGTCATTTTCTGAAATGTACTGGTGGAGATACTGGGAAGAGGGTGGCAGAATATGTTTGTGTGAGACAGAGAAGCCAGCAGAGAACATTTAAAACTGAAGGAGAATTAGGAAGAGGTGTATGTTGCATATATATATATATATATATATATATGTATGTATATGTATATTACAGAGAGATTTGGTAGTAGGAGAGTGAAAACTTCTGAAAACTTTTGCCCAAAGAAGTGGGAGTTGTGGGTGTGGCTTTCTTGGAACTTGGGATCATCTTGCCTCAGCCTCTGGAGGGCTAAGATTACAGATGTGTACATACCTGGTACTAGAAAGGATAATTTCAAACTAAGGCTTATAGTAGTTGACCCTTGCCTAACATATACAATGTCCTGGGTTCAAATCCCATTCCTGCAAAAAAGTACACAAAAATATATTAGAAGCAGCATTCAAAGGGTACTATATGCATTTATGGAATCATCATAATGAAAACCCCTTATTAATGTTTGCTATAACAAAAAAGAGAAAAGAGGTATTTGAACTTTCAAGATGCATGAAAACTTGGATAAATGTAAGCCTAGAAGAGCTGAGACAGAGAAGGAGAGTAAGAGAAAGGCAGCTTGGAGAAGGTGAAGCAGGGAAGCCTTAGAAGACACAGGAGGTAGAAAAAGACAAAGAGGAGGAACAAAGAGAGGAAAATTTTGAAAAGGAATGTTCATCAACACTGGTAGATGGGAAACTGACTCACTTCTGCATTTTTCAAACTCAGCTTCTTCATTTCTAAGCTAGAGAAAACAATATCTTCTTTGGAAGGTTTTTAAGAGAATTAAATGCTCCTGGTATAAAGTAAGTCTTTAATCAATATTGACTTCAATGATTTTCCATTTTGTTTTAAATGAGAAATGTTAAAAAGTAGACATTCTCCACTAAAGAAAAATGCACTCACTGAATACCAAACACTATGTGTCTGTCGACAGTCCTGTGTGGCAATGTGGCCTCCAGTAATGTAGCATCTATTTCTCTTGGTTTGCCCATGTTTGGGACCCCAGAATATGCAGATGGATGTGCCTATGAGACCCATGTTGTAGGTACTCTTCAATTGGGAAGACCTCCCTAAAGGGCCTTGTCCTGCAGTTGTCCTTGTCTGGAGCACCTAGATGAAATTATGTAGAAGCAAAATATGACCTGGGAGTGGTTACAGTATTTTTAAAATGTGCTATTACTAAGGGTTTGAACTCAGGGCCTCTTTCACTTGATTTTTTTTTCACTCAGGGCAGGTGCTCTATCACTTGAGCCACAGCTCCACTTCTGGCTTTTTGCAGGTTGGTTGGAACTTAAAGTCTCATGGACTTTCCTTCTCAGGCTGGTTTTGAACCACATTCATCAGATCTCAGTCTCCCAATTAGCTAGGATTCCAGGTGTGATTCACTAATGCCTGGCAAGAATGTGGTATTCTTGAGAGAGAGAAAATACTAGTTTACATGGCCAGTTCTCTACCTTCCCCTGCAGCTGGGTGTCTCCTAGGACACTAGCACTGTCCTGTCAGCAAATCAGCTTAGCCTTCCTTGGGTCTCCCATGTATTTTCCTGATTGTTGACTGGAAGTTTTGTGTTGCTGGGGTCTGGAAGCAGCATGGCTTTGAGAACTTCTCCACATGCTTTCACTTTTGCAAAAACACAGTCCTTTATCCTAGTCTATTTCTAATTAATCTAAGACAAATACTCCACTTTCCACCAGTAAATAGCAATGACAGGAATCAATAGTGCTGGTTGATACACAGCCAGCCCTGATCCAGGAAGTCTGAGATAGCACTCTGTATAATGGAAGAAATCTGGGACGTCTCTTCTACCCCTAATGCTCAAGCTACTATTTGGCTAGCATCACCATTGCTTTTCTTTGATCTCCTTGTAGCAATTTGGAGAAGTAGCTATCTGGACAGTGTTTAGACAGAGGGTGAGGCATTTATGCCTGATCTTCCTGGGTCATGCTACAATTTTTTTAAAAAGCCATAATGTGCACTAGGTCTATATGAAATACCTTGTAGTGGCATTTCTTTAACAAAATGTATGAATAGCTTTGATATTGGAATACAGAACAAAAACACATGTGGGATTTATAAATTGTGTGTGTATGTGTTGCTTGTATGCTTTTTACACATTTATTATTATTATTATCTTTAAGTAGTTGTACAAAGAAGCTCCCATTCTACAAAACAGTATATGAGTTCAAAGTGTCTGACAACATTGACACCTATTGCTCCTAACCCATCCCTTCTCTCATTTTTTAAAAAAAATTGAGATTAGGTGATTACATAAATTTCACATATATCACAGCATTGTGGAATAGTGATACTTAAAGTCACAATCACATTTATACTTTTATATCCACCTGCTAGCAGAGCTGTGTGTAAGAGCTATGGTAACATAGATCATTAGAAATCAATGCATGAGCCCTAACTTTATTTCAGCTGGTAGCTTCTACTGTGTTGGTCTGGCATGAGTCTTTCATCAAAGGGTCTCCCAAGGCCTAAAGTAGCCAGATGGTGTGGACATTACAAGTGGCTTCAGGGTGACTGGAAGAGGCTTAAAAATCCTTAGTTTCATCCTTGAAAGCTGAGCTATTTTTAAATACTTGCCAGCCTGCCTTGATTGGAAAGACCATAACAGGCTCATGGGTTGCCTTCGGGGTTATAAGGAGAGAAGGTTGGCTTCTCTGACTGAGAAATTAGCTCCAGTTGGTCACTAAGGTATTTACTACAGAGAGCGACAGATCTGAAACAATGGGTAAGAGGTGCAGTCAGAGATTGAAGCATGTGGATAAAGGAGAGAAGGCAGTTGCTCTGGGTTCATGGTTGAGGAGGCGAGTTTCCAGAAGGAGCAAGAGCAGTATTATATCATGTGAGGAGCTTCCAACCTGGCCAGGAGGAGGAGGATGGAAATAGAGAGAACAGTTTCAATGGATGCCAGATGAAATAGCATTTTTGAGGCAATGGACCACATTATGTGCCACCCAGGATAGTGCAACTCCAATGGTTTTGTGTTGCTTGTCTAAGGCTCTTTGTTTAACAGGTTGTTTCTGGGTGAATCTAGAAAGAGTGCTGTAATTGAATACTTATGTCTGCTGGAGCCGTAGCAACAGTCAGCATTGGCATGCATAGTGACTGTGTACCATTCCTATTAGAGATTATATGCTCAAAGATCTGGCAACTCAATGTGGTCTCTCTACATTGCATTACTGTTGCATTGTAATCATTTGGGTTCAAAATGATGAGCTCCTTTCTTACTGTGAATCACCCACCAAGGAACTCAGGGTTGTGGAAAAAGGGCTTTATTTTGTTGGCTGGCTGGCTGAGGAAGCTACAGTACCAGCTCAGGGACTTGATAGAGCAACTACTCTGAAGTTCTTTTTTTTTTTTTTTTGTCAGTCATAGGGCTTGAACTCTGGGCCTGGGCACTGTCCCTCAGCTCTTAAGCTCAAGGATAGCATTCTACCACTTGAGCCACAACGCCACTTCCAGTTTTCTGGTGATTTACTGGAGATAAGAGTTTCACAGACTTTCCTACCTGGGCTGGCTTTGAACCTCAATCCTCAGATCTCAGCCTCCTGAGTAGCTAGGATTACCGGCGTGAGCCACCAGCACCCGGTGCTCTGAAGTTCTTAAGTTCACTCAACCTACAGTGCCCTTGAATAACCACACACACTTGTTCTTCAAGATCTTTGCATATGCCATCTCCTCAGAGTGGCCTTTCCTCTAACGGTTCCTTCTTTTGTGTTCCCATGACACTGTGTTTGCTGATGTCTTTGTATCTTCCTTTAGCCTGAAAGCTTCTTGTGGGCAGAAGGTTGCCTGATTCACCTCTGAGTCATCAAACATGAGCAGAAAATCTAACACATCATCCACAGTCTGCAACTGGCTCCTCTTGCCTAGTGGAGCATAAGCTTTCATTAAGTGCTTGATGACCTGATTTCTTTGTAATCAAGCTTTTTATCATTTTAATAAGAAAATGCACATATTTTAAAAACCGTATAGGAATGCCTGGTGCTTAAGAGAACTACAGTAAGTGATGATTGAGACTTAGGACTGTCCATTGCAGATGGACAGAATGACCTAGAAAAGAGACTTCTGTTCTACAGTACCTCTCAGACCTCATGCTCCTTTTCCTGTTGGTTCTGACTCTTCTTTTTCTCAGATGTACTCAGGGGTCTGATGTCATCAGCTACTTACTCAGCATATACTGACTGAGCATCTACCTTGTGCAGGCTCTAGGGATTCTCACCCTAGCCCTTAGAGGCTCACTGGAAAAGAAAATTGTGTAATGATACACATTAATGATACAAAAGAAAACCCATTCACTGGGTATGATGGCACACATCTGTAATTCTGGCTACCCAGCTGATAGGCTGAGATGAAAGGATCACAATTTGAGGCCATCCTGGGCAAAATGTTCATGAGACTTAATTTCAACCAATGAAAATCTAGGTGTAGTGGTAGGTGCTTATCAACCCAGCTAATAGGAACTATAAATAGAGAGATTCCAGTCCAGGATGTCCCAGGCAAATTGGGAGACTCTTCATAAGAAAAATAACAAAAACTCAAAGGGTTATGAGTATAGCTTAAGTGGTAGAGCACCTGCTTAGCAATCATGAAGCCCTGAGTCCAAACTCTAGCATGCCCTGGAAATGAGCCAGACTTTACATGGTCATCTCTAGTCTCCCTAGTAGTCCAATTTAATCTTACAGAAATAGGCTCAGAAAGGTGAAATAACTTACCCCAGGCTACTCAGCTAATAAGTAGAGGCAAAACTGGCAATTCAACTTAGGTCTATCTTATTGATGGCCTTACTTTTTTCTCCCAGAGCATATTACTTTAATACCTTCAATATCTGCCCCCATACCTAAAATTCTATGGTTTTCAAATTCCCACTTGTTCGTGGTGGCTTTTGTGAGAGCAGCCTGCTTTCCTATGCCTGAGGAAGAGGTGTGACTAGCAGGTCAGAATGCCATTTTCTCCCATGAAGACTTTGCTCTGCATTTATATTGCCAATGTTCTGATGGACCCAGAGTCCAAGTCAATAGGCCCTCTTGGTGGTTGACCTTGGACAGGATGGCTGTACTTCCTTCTCAAATGTTTCCTGCCTTGGACTGGCCAGCACCAACCAATCTCTTCAAGAGCGAGTTCAGGGACCAAAGCGGCGGAGGAACTGAGTGGTGAATTTCTCTAAGGATACGTATGCTATGCCTCTCATGACTGGCAACGTATTACAAAATGTCACAACTTATCTGCAGCTGGAAGGATAATTTAGCAAACCCCGTGTCTGCCAAATGGGGTTGTTTGCATTTCATACCAAGCATCCTGTTCATGTGTTAAAAGATGCCATCAGGGAAGGAGGCCTTGGCCATATAAACAAATGATTAACCTTAAAAACAGACACACACACATACAACCACAGTAGATGAATTATGTAGCAGGCTATCCCTGCTGAGGACATAGGCCCACATCTGGCTTCTCTGCTCTGGCTGTTTCTGTAAATGACTTTGCTCCTCTGTTCCATTTCTGGCTCTAGCTACCTGTTTTCCTTTACACTGAAGCCAACAGAGTGTGGCAAAGCTTCCTGTGTGTGTTCCCCAGCAGCTACAGAGGCTCAGGGACCAGGGCCTCTCAGAAGCCACACATGCTCCAGCCTATCTGTGCAGCTTAGGAACACCCTAGACAAACAAAGAAGCCCTTTTACCCCTGCCTTCAGGGCCAAGTGGGTACACAGAAGGAGAGAGACAGACATTGTTGGTTTAAGCTTGTTTGCAGGGGGGCCCAGGAGCACATAGAACCTGCCAGCCTCCCTCCTCTTAGGGATGAGTCTAATTTATACAGCTTGAGCCTCACTTTTATGAGGTGCTGAGCTGAGTTCAGGAGTGGCAAGTACTATGTCCGCAGACAGAACTGCACTCAGGACAGTAGATACATTCCTATAGACCTCCTGGTCTGGGCCAGCCCAGCATTGGACCACATCCAAGGCTACCTCTTGGTTTCTTCCACTGACAGCCTCCCTCCAGACCCCTGAGATCCTCCTCCCAGCCTGCAGAAAAGGGGACAAACAACACCAGAGACTTCAGACCTTCCTGAAGCTGTATTTGTTGTAGGAAGAAAGGCAGGCAGACAGCACATGGAAAAGAACACAGGCAGGAGTCAAGCATTCAGGGCTGATGCCCATAATCCTAGCTACTCAGGAGGCTGAGATCTGAGGATCATGGTTCAAAGCTAGCCAAGGCAGGAAAGGCCATGAGACTTTTATCTCCAATGAACCACCAAAAGCTAGAAGCAAAAGTGTGGCTCAAGTATTAGAGTGCCAGCCTTGAGTAAAAAACCTAAGGGACAGTGACCAAGCCCTGAATTCAAGCCCCAGTATTAACACAAGCGCACGCGCGTGCACCCCTCCATACCCCCCTCCCCCACAGAAGCAGGGTAGCCATTGGGAGCCCAGAGACACAAAACCACAACTCTTTGTTCTGCCTCCCCCCACCTCTGAAAATTAAGAACACTAATGCTGATTGTGGGGGTTGTTGTTTGCACTGGGCCTTCTGGTTCATGAGTGCTTTCCCTGTTTTCTCTCTGACATGCTTAGGCAGTGTGGAAATAGGCTTTGGTGAACTTAGGAGTAAAAAAAATAAGCATTTTTCACTTGGCTTCTCTGGGGAAGATATATTAGTATATAATAGAGGCAGATTGTGTCTGGGAATAGTTTGCTCATGAAAGAGTAGCATTTCAGAAAATACTGTGCTTTGGAAACTCCATGAATCATTTCAGAGGCCTTAATAAAGAGTGAGTGAAGAATAGAATAATATTAACTTTTGCTAGTTCATCCAATGGGCATTTTCACCATTTCAAATGAGGCTGGTCCCATCTGCAGTTCGGTGAGATTTAAACATCTCCTTCCCTCTGTTACTTATTCATTCCCTCCGACGTCTTGGTTAAATAGTTACAGGCCTTGAAAAGTAATAACACTGATTTTTTTCTAACATAGACGATTGGAGCACTGTGCACAGCAGAGTATGAAACCAGTGTTTGTTGAATAATTGAGTGAAGTAATGAATTCTGACTTCTGTGCTCTGCATACAGGATTGTTGTCAGGTCTGGGAGGAATGGGGAACTTAGGGTCTGATGGAGCAGCTGTGTTTTCATCTCTGTGAGTGGAAACATGAGAGGGCTTCACAGAGCTGCTGCCCAGGCTCGGCTGTCTCTCTGAAGTCCACTTCTTTGGAGCTGCTGAGACACTTGGGTCTCTGTCAGGCCAGAAGGCATCAAGAGCTGCCTGAAGTGCATACCTTGGGATGGTGTTGATGGAGAAGGGGCATCTGATGTCTTTAGGTACAGCTCTGTGGGAACTGGTAGTTATGAAGAGAGTTTAGCCACCATTCTGTCTCTGTTTGTACAGAAAATGTAAGGAAAGGAGAGCTGGAGAGCTTGGGCTCCTTATCTGATTGTGCCTACAGAGCAAAGGGAGAGGAAATGGGGAAGGACTGAAGATTAGAGCCCAATTCTATGTAGGTTGGACAGGTATCTCAACCCTGGCACCATGGCCTCTTTGGATAGACTCATTTTTGCCCCTCTGTGCTGTGTGCAGTGAGATGCTGTATTTGCCAGCATTCTTGGCTTCTTGCTTCCACCCATTGATGTCCGTAGAACGCCTTATATGACATAAATGTTGGCCCATGCTAGCTCATGTAAGCCTCCCTAGTTCCATGAGCAGTTTTACTACATTCTACCTGAGGAAATTAAGTTTTAAAGAAGTCCTGCATTCTGAAAGCTTCCAGGGAGGGAAGATGAGACTGGTTTTACCACCATGGCTGTCCACCAGGGCTAAAGCCACCTCCTCCCCAGCTAACCATCTGGCTGCAAGTTCTTGGTTACCATCGCCATGTGTCTAGGCTTCTACTTTTCTAGAACTCAATGTTGTGACTTCCAAGGGCCTCCCACTTCTCCCTTACTTTGGGATCTTCTCTGCCATTCCTTGTTTCTTTCTCTACATTTTTTATGTGCAGTAGTGGGCTTGAACTCAAGCTCTTGCTTTTATTTATGAAAGGCTAGTACTCTACCACTTGATCCACAGCTCCATTCCTGGATTTTTGGTGATTAATTGGAGATAAGCATCTCATAGACTTTTCTGCCTGAGATGACTTTGCACTATGATCTTTAGTTTCAGCTTCCTGAGAATCTAGTATTATGGATGTGAGGCACCGGTGTCCAGTCTTGATTTCCTTTCTTTTTGTCTCTTTAAATTGGACTATTTATGTCTTTTAAAAAATTTATGTCTTTATAATTGGCTCCATTATGTCTTTTGAAGATAAGGCTATTGGCTAATTGCTAAGATTGCTGGTAGGGTTCTCTTTGCCTGAAGCTGCCATGGGGTTTGCTAGTGTCTGGCATTAGAAACACTTTCCTACACAATATTTGTTACCTGTATATTCTCCAATCCCAACATGTCATGTATCTGTTGGTACTAAATTGGGGCAGTAGAGGTTTAGGTCTTTCTAGGGGTACCAGCTGGGCAGTAGAGGTTTAGGTCTTTCTAGGGGTACCAGCTGGGTCTCTGAGCCAAAGCTTGGGTGGTCAGGATGAGGCATGGCTTCTGGAAGCATGTGGAGTAAACTGAGGCCATGCCATGTAATAGGCTATACTTCTTGGAGGGCAAAGCAAAGGCCTGGAGTTTCTGGAAGTCATGGCTAGACCAGTGCAGAAACCTAGACAGGAAGAAAGAGGCAGGAGAGAGGCAGAGAGAAGAAGACAGAGCAAGGAGAAACTCCATGTCCATAAGCGCATCCGCCAGAGAAGCAGGACAGAATAATGCAGCACAGCCTTAGAAGGATGTAGGTTGATGAGGCAGCCCCTGAACCAGGTTCACAGATGAAGGTGGAAAGGTATGGGCTTCAGTAAGAGGTGAGAGGGCAGGGGAAGGTCAGAACTGATGAAGGAAGCTTTTATTTCAAATTAACTTCCAAAGCAGAGAGCTAGACAGTTATAGAAGTGAGGACTTGGCCAGTGATGATGCTCATCAACTTGATGCCCTGTCAGCTCACAGGGCTGCTGATTGTATTCAGTGGCTTTATGGCCTAGAAGAGGGGCTGCCACATTGGACAGAGTGCTAGGATTGCATTTTGGCCCTCAGGAGTGAACACAATGGTGCAATCACAAACCTGCTTCTAGTACCTGCTTTTGGCAGCGACTATGAGAACCAGATGTAATAGATGTAAATTGTATGGAACAGGACCTCGAGAAGTGGTGACTTGCATCAGCAATATGTGTCCTTTGATTCAGCCTAGAGTACAATTTACTCTGTGTTTTTGTGAAATACTGTTTCTGAAGTCAAAATTTTGAAAGCACCACTAGGTATGATGACTCGAATCTGTAATCCCATCTACTCCAGAGGCAAAGATTGGGAGCACTGCAGTTGTAGGATAAAAATCTCAAGAGACTCTATCTCAACCAATAATTGCTTGTGGTGGTACATGCCTGTTACCCCAACTACATGGGAGTGTAAATAGCAGGATAACAATCGAGGTCAGCCAAGACATAAATGTGAGAATCTATCTCAAGAATAACTAAAGCAAAAAGCATTGGGCATGTGACGCAAGTGGTAGAGCACCTTCCTAACACACGCAAGGCCCTAAATTCAATTCTGTCAATTTGTGTTTTTTATTTTTAATTTATTTTTTAATTGTAAAGATACTGTACAGAGGGGTTACAGTCACATGAGTAACCCCTTCCCTTGTTTTTCTCCTACTATCCCTTCCCTCTCCACCTCCCTGATGTCAATTTGTTTTTAAGCATACAGAAAATTGTTAAGAAGAATATAGTAATCTACCAGAGAAAATATTCTGGCACCTTTCCATTTAATCTTGTTTGACTACAGCTATTATTTTGATGTCACCACACAAGGAAGTCACAAATTGATCAGTTTCCCATTCTCTTCCTTCTGTGGTACCCAGGGACTGAGGTCGCAGCCTCTTGGGTGCTCTGGCTGGCAGAGATCCGAGTATTCCCATATATATCTGCTGCCACCTATATAGTGCAAAGGCAAGGCTTAGCAAGAGTCAGAAGGCTGCATTTTTCTCAGCCTTTCTTTTGCTGCCTGAGCATGTTCTTGTACTAACATAACTTAATTAAATATTGAATGCCCTAGAAGAGTATGAATGGGGTAGGGGAGTTGTTTCTTGGGAAAACCATTTCACACATTGAACGATTTATTACACATCACTAGTAAGAATGACTGCCAAATTTGTTGTAGGCAGAGCCAGTGATAATAATGAGGAAGAATTTGCATTTAGCTAAATAGGAAAGGTACTCATTACCTTACTCATGTAACTGTAACCCCTCTGTACACTATTTTTATAATAAAAAATGTATAAAAAGAATTTGCATTTAGTTCTAGAAGAAGTTTTATACTTGGGTTGTTTATATATGTGTTCAAGTTTCTTCTGCTTTTTTGTTTGTTTGTTTAGTTTTGGAAATACCGGGCTTTGAACTTCAGGTCTTTTGCTTATTAGGCAGGTGCTTTACCAGTGAGTCTTGCTTCCAATACTTCTTCACGTTGGAGATAAGGTCTTGTTTTGTGACTAGGTCCATACTCAGACTGTGATTCTACCATTTTTCTCTTCTTATGTAAGCTGGGTTGACAGATGCATACCAGCATAACCAGTTTCATCCAATGAGATGGAATCTTCCACACTTTTCTATTCAGAGTGGGCTGGAACTGTGATCCTCCATTGCAGCCACCCAAGTAGCTAGGATTATAGATATGAGCGATGGCACCCCAAAAGTTCTTTTTAAGTCACATCTGAAAATCTTAAATGATATGAATAATTAAAAAGGGAAGGAAAAATGTGGACTTTTAATCTAAAGTCAAACAGAGGCTTTGGCCTAGCATCTAAAGATTAGCAAGAAATGTTTTAAGTTGAAGTGTTGAGATTTGTGTTGTGATGTGCATGATTCCAATGGCTCTTGCTTTTTCCACTTTTTGAATTAGCTGATTATATAATCATTTTGGATTACAGAGTTGTATTGTGGGCTTATTAGATACGAGTCTCTCCATAAATTATGTATTCATTCACTCAAGATCCTTTTGAGATATAACATCCCAAGCATAACTTTAATCATGAGCTGTCTTGTGCTGGACACTGCTCTAGGTTCTGGAGGTGTGGCCTGGGGTATCCTCATCTCTCTGCCTTTCTCTGTCACTTGGTCTTTCTGTCCCTCTGTTTCTTTCTCTGTTTCTCTCTGTCTCTCTGTCTCTATCTGTCTCTCTCCCTTCTCTCCTCATGGTAAATTGTTTGGTGGATGTTTGCTTTGTTGCATATTCATGATCATTCTCTAGCATAGTCAAAGCTCTGAGAAGTTTATCAGTAAAGAAGCATGTTTGCTGCTGTTTAACCTGACGTTCCTGTCCATGCTTTGAGAAAATGCTAGTCTTTCTTACATTGTTGAGTGGATCTTAGGATCTTGGAAATGCCCTAGTCCAAGCTCTCTGATTAAAACTTTGCATTCTAACAAATT
This sequence comes from Dipodomys ordii, assembly GCF_000151885.1. Lineage (NCBI taxonomy): Eukaryota > Metazoa > Chordata > Mammalia > Rodentia > Heteromyidae > Dipodomys > Dipodomys ordii. The sequence continues at coordinate 1,830,890 of NW_012267329.1, forward strand.
GCTGAGCTGATTTTGAATACCATTTTGTTATTGTCTTCTCTTGGCTGGATTGGATTTTTTTAAGATGCAGTTTCAGTTTCTTGAGACACTGCTCATCCTCCTCCTTCCCTCGGTAAAGCCAAGGTACTCTTGAAGATTTGTATTGGGAATTCTATATACTCAAACCACAGAGTGGATATTGGCACCTAACTCCATGTTATTACATTTTTCTTTGGTGGAATTTGGTATCTGATTTGTGACACTTCTGGATGATCACAGTTGGTGTTAGATGATTAAAATACTTCTCCTCCAGTGAGTTTTGTATCAGCTTTGAATAATGTCACCATGGGTTGCATTCATTTTTCACAGCAGAAATGCCACCAGATGAGGAACATGGGGACTGGTGGAGTGGAAGAGGAACTGTTTTTAAGTTCACACTTAAATACGCATGCAACAGGATCAAGGGGGAAGAAGAGAAGCTGTGACACATTGTGAAGCATGACTGTGTAGCCCAGCCTTCAAGGTGCTGTGGACTTAGCCAAGTCAGGGATGAATGGTATCACAGGTGTCAGGGAGATGGCTCAGCTTTGTGGGTCACAAAGGTTGTAACAGTGCTTTTAGGTGTGACAGCCCTGGGCATTTTAGTTATCATGGTTTGGCAAAGTGGGCAGTGTGTGTGTGTGTGTGTGTGTGTATATATATATATATAT
>NW_012267329.1:1831636-1877646 GCF_000151885.1 Dipodomys ordii
TGTGTATATATATATATATATATATATATATATATATATATATATATATATTAAGGGAAATAAGGTTACCAGGTTTGTAGGGCTCCCAGAAGAAGGTGCGGGGGGAAGGGACCTAGCAACTAAACTCATATATGGTTGATTTTTGTGCTCCTTAGAACAGTAAGTTTTCTGTTGGGAACCTGAATGTCCTCTTCCTATGTGCATATCTCACTTGGGGATTTTATTTTCCTTCTCTGTTCCTCTTATTCTTAACATTTTACTATTATTATTATAAAGATGATGTACAGAGGAATTGCAGTTACAGAAGTCAGGTAAAGAGTACATTTCCTTCCTTCACTGTCTCCCAGTTTTTCCCTCCCATCCCCACACACAAGTTGTATAGGTCATTTTCAGCATAGTGTCCAGTGACTACCATTGCTACATTTGGAGATTCTTCTTTTTCTTCTTTTTTGGTCATTTGTGAGGCTTGAACTCAGGGCCTGGGCACTATCTCTGAGCTCCTTTGCTCAAGGCTAGTGTTCTACCACTTTGAGCCACATTGCCACTTCCTATTCCTCTTATTCTTGACATGATAATAGCAATGATGGTATCCTATGTTAGTATTTACTATACTTCAGATATTATTTATGTGCATAGCCCCCTTCATAGATGAGCAAATAGAAACATAAGTAGCTTGAGTAACTGGCCCTAATTTAAGTTGTCTAAATTCTAGAGGCAGACTCTTTAATATGATGTCATGTCATCTGAAACAGCTTCCCACCTTCCTACTTCCGTATGCTGAGACATGAGCTTGTTCGACAAAGAAAGGAACGATTCATACTTATTTCTTGGTCAGCAATTGGGAGGCCCAATAGTGGGTATTTCCCATAGATTTTCCCTCCAAAATTATTTAGCTATAGATAGCAGTATTTTCTAACCAAGGCCAATTTACTGAGTATATTTGTGTACTAGAGGCCACTAAAAGCTTCCAACGTTTTCTCCTCTTTTTTTTTTTTGCTAGTCCTAGCACTTGAACTCAGGGCCTGGGTACTACCCTGAGCTTTTTTGCTCAAGGCTAATGCTCTATCACTTGAGTTACAGCTCCTTTTCTGGCTTTTGGCTGGTTAATTGGAAATAAGAGTCTCATAGACTTTTCTACCTGAGCTAATTTCAATCCATGATCCTCAGAACTCCATCTTCTGAGTAGTTAGAATTATAGGCATGAGCCACCTGTGCCCAGCTAAAGTGGTCTTGAACTAATACTCCTTCAGTCTCATCCTTCGTTCATTGACCACCAGCATGTACCACTATGGCTGGCTCAACAGTATCTCTTATTTCCCAAGTGATATTCAAGGTAGCTAATTATATCCCCTTCTATGAATGAGAAATAGGAGAATTCAGGGATTAAGCTATTTGTAAACCTTGTGAAACAAGGATGAATGGCTTACAAAGCCATGGTGTGTGAATGAGTGAGAAGACATTTTCTATGCAGTCTTTGGTCTTAGTCTGTGAAAATAAGCTATGTAGAAAGATGAGCCCTACTAAGGGAAAGTTGTTCTACTGAGGCCCAAGAAAGTTGAAAGTCCAGCTACCAACTGCCCCTCTGAGCTCCAGGACAGAGTCATTCCTACCAGTGTTTTCCACTGCTTCTGGCTCCAGCCAGCTCTTCTCTGTGTTAGCAGAATCCTTGACTTCCACAGGACCCTTACTGTTGGCTTGTGCATAGGTATGTGCCAGGTAGCAAAGATACCTGTTTGAGGCCAGAATGAGTAGGAGAATGAGTTACAAGGCAGTACCTGTTGTCTACTAATTTCCATATGCCTTATGACTGGAACTAAGCTGTTAGGATACCCATGCCAATAGCTGTTGGATAAAAATGCTTGGCCCTTTCCCAAATGCAAGGCTACCTATGTTGCCTAAACACCAGTATAAATTTGGAATCATTGTTCCTCTGCCTTGAAGATCTTTGCCTTCTTTTTTCATTTATGCATTAATTCTAGTTGAGCCAATAAAACAATTTTATTCATTTAACTTTTTGAAAAATCAGATTTGGAGTCAATGCTAACCAGATCATAGATATTCTTTTCTTCAGTGAGAGATGAACTTTCCCTTACCAAGTTTGTCAATCTGAATTGCCTGTTTTTCTACTCAGTATGGTTGTGGGTACCAAATGATACTGTCCTGTTGCTCGCAGGGAGATAATACCCCAGAAGCCATCCTTCATGTTTTTGTGGCTGTGGTATTGACTGTACCAGCTAACAGGATGCTGTCCATCCAACTCACTGCCTCAGCATTCAGCTGTCAACCTTTCCAGGGCACAGATTCTGGGGAAAAATGGTAAAGTGAAATTGTGTTGAATGATTAAATGAATATGCATTGGAAAATGCCCAGCCAGGGCTTTGAAGCACAGAGATTATCAGTAGACTCTGTGCAGAGCCATATGAAAACCAAATCCATTGGGAGGTTTTAGATCTGCTTTAGGAAAAAGAAATGCTGGGCAGAAGAGCTTCAGCAAACCAGAGTTTGTTCCTTTGAGCAAATCAATCAGCTTTTTTTAAAACCTTGGCTTTAATTGGTTATGCCCTGAGAGAGAGTTTTTTATATATCCCCCATCTGCTAGAACTAAATGTCTTTTGTATCACATGGTTGGATTGGTACTCTGAGCCTGGGAAGAAGGCCTAGGTGTTCAGGCCTGCAAATGTCACAGCTCATAGCTCATTGATGGGTCTTTCCTAACATTTAGTTCTTGCAAATGATTCATGGGATTTGTCTTGTAACTTGAGTAGCTGCCACAGGGCTCCTGGAATGACAGAGGTGAGGTATTCTTCTATGGTCCGGGAATGTGAAAGAGGGCCATATTGAGTTACTAGCTCCTGACCTTCTTGGTGATAATGGCTCCTCACAGGCAAAGGAAATAAGTAAAATAGACCAGAGTGGGTCACCTCTCTCTAGGCCTCATATCTAGTCTCTCTGGATAGCCTATTCTAACTCAGTGGCCAACTTACCTCTGCCCCCTTGCCACCGTGTCTTTTTTTTTTTTAATCTGCTAGAGCCTACCTCTGGGATTAGACTTGCAGGGCTGGTGAGTATGGTTTGCACACAAGCAATGAAGCTGCCAAGTTTTTTTTTTAAATTAGTTTTGGATATGTTAGGCAGATGATCCAGGAGTCTATACTGAGCTGCCTCTGTTTCCTTAGAGACAACCAGGGACAACACAGGATGATTTGAAGAAACCAGAAGTCGAATGTAACACCAGGCTTATTGACTATGTATGCTAGGATAGACCTGTTGAGTAGTGTTGTTTCCTATAACAATTGACCACTATTGGCCACTTGGAAATAACAATAGCTATCCCTAGAGTTCCCTGGATCCTGCCGAGGTACTCTATCACTGGGCCTTCATCTGTTTCTCACTCATATGTTCAGCCTTTTTTAGGTCAGGCAATTATTACATTTTTTACTATATATGAGTCATTATGCATATATAATACATAGGTTTAGGTACATTATTCCTGATAGTCCTGTGAGATAAGCACTGTCTTAGTCCATTCTGTGCTTCTATAACAGAACATCTGAGACTGTGTAATTTATAATGAACAGAATTTATTGAGTTACAGTTCTGGAAAATCCATGATCTAAGAGGCCAGAATGGGATCCTTCCTGCTGCAGTATTCCATGGCAGAAGGGAGGAGGGATGAAGAGAGAGGGGGAAAGAGGGAGGGAGAGCTGGAAGAGGGAAGGAGAGAGACAGAGAGAGAGAGAGACAAAGACAGAGAACAAACCAAATTTTTAAATAAGTTTTTTATTGTGAAAATACCATACAGAGGGGTGACAATTACATGAGCAAGGTAATGTGTACATTTCTTATCAAGCATTGTTGCCTCCTCCTTTTTTTTCTCCTACCATCTCTTCCCTCCCATCTCCACAACTACACTCCCCATCACCACCAAAGTTGTAAAGTTCAGTTTTTGACATAGCATCTTGTACATCTCATTGTTGCAATAGGTCCATCTGTATCCCTATTTAAACAATTTGTTTTTTCCCTTCCCCTCTCCAAATTACACCAACATCAAATACAGTGAAAACAGGGGTTATGCCATGAGGGAAGGACATACAAAGCAACAAAAAAAATCACCTTATAAATATGTTAGAAACAATAGCAAGAAAGAAAAAATCACATGTGTCCTTATCTTGGGGTTCGTTTTGCCTAACATCATCTTATCTGAACTTTTCTGCTTGTCTCAGACATGTACTAGTTATTGAAAATAAGGAAAACCATGGGACCTGTAGATGAATGGATCAAGAAAATGTGGTATATATACACAATGGAATTCTATGCCTCCATCAGAAAGAGTGACATTGTCCCATTTGTTAGGAAATGGAAAGACTTGGAAAAAATTATATTAAGTGAACAAACCAAATTTGTCCTTACAAAAGGGGCTCGCTTCTGTGATAAAGAATCTACTCCCACAATAAAGGCTGATCTATGCACGAGGACAGAGCCTGCAGGAAGCTACATCTCACTTTAGGCCCCACCTCTCAACACTGTTGTATTGAGGTTAACACTTCTGGAAAGTCCATTGGAATCACAGCAGTGGGTTGTGAGGCAGTGAAGAGGGGTGGTTAGAACCTCGAGGATGAAGCAAGAGTATCTGTATTTAAACTCCAGCTTTGATCGTTCATGTGACATTGAGCAGGTTGCTTTGTGTTTCATATCTGTGAAATAATATCTACCTCATTGGATTGTTACAAAGAATGAAAGATAATTATAAATAATGTTATGGAACAGGGCTGGCATTTGATAAACATATATGCATTTTCTGTTATTAATATCATCATTATCTTACAAATGAGAAGCCTGAAGCAAGAATAGTTAAGAATATCCCCTGAAGTCACCAGTACTTTATGTGGGAAAGCTGGCATTCCAACCAGGTCTAAGCTGGGTATCAGTGGCTCATGCCTGTAATCCTAGCTTTTGAGAAGGCTGAAACCTGAGGATCATAGTTCAAAGCCAGCCTAGGCAGGAAAGTGTGTGAAACTCTTATCTCTAATTAACCAATCAGAAAAAAGCCAGGAATGGAGCTATGACTCAAATGGTAGTGTACCAGCCTAGAGTGAAAAATCCCAGGGACAGTGCCCAGGTTCTGAGTCTGAGTTCTACTAGTACCCACCCACCCCGCCCTTCACACACCAAGTCTAACTATCCTGCTATCCTACTCTTTAGCCTGGCCATCCCATAGACCATGACAGTACCACCACCTCATTCTCTGTGCACTTGTCTCTCAGGAGTTCACACTTGGAGAAGCAGTGCTCAAGTCAGGATTGAGCGCTCGATTATGTGTCTGTTTCATTCATGAAACAGACATTACCCACTATGCAGAAGAAGAGAGAGAAAGCTGGCTTGCAGAAGGAGCTCGATGGACCAGCTGCTCCAGTCATCCCTGGAGCTCTGTTGTGGCCCTGCCTCAGAGATGATGGCACTGGGCTTCTGCATTCACTTTGCCCTTACCAGCAATCCATGTGTGGAGACTGGTAGTCTCAGCGACGGCGATGAAACTGTCCAAAGGCTCAAATAAGGGGAGATGTAAAATAAGAATTTTCATTTGTAGCCAGAACACTGGAAAGGCTGCATGGATGACTGAGTATTTTCAATAGGTCTCTAAACTTACTCATTGGATATAATTTATTTGTGTTATCATTTCTTGAAGCTAAATAATATTGATGTAATTTAAAACTATTTTTATAGTAATGTGAAGACAACCTTTCAGAGAAGAAAGGATATATACTAGCTTTTAAATAAAGGGGAAGACAGAACCTTTATTATCTACTGCAGAAAACACAACCTGGAATGGCCTAGGGAAACAGCAGAGAAGGAAGTTGGAAAACAATGGGAAGAAGTAGAGGAGGGTAAGCTGTGAGGGCAGGTGGGAGTCAGCAAGCACAGAAGAGCTGCTTATGACTGCCAGGAGCAGATCTGTCCAATAGAGTAGCTAGGAGCCACTCACAGTGGATAGTACTAGAAATGTCCAAAATCAGATGGACTCTGAATGTAGAATACGGCAAATGAGCTAGGCACATTGGCTCATGCCTGTAATTCCACCTCTTGATCAGGAGTACTGTGGTTCAAAGCCAGCCCTAAACAAAAAGTGAGTGAGACCCCATCACAACCAATAAGCTGGGTACAGAGGCATGCACCTGCCATCCAAGCTAGATGGGAGGCATTGGTATAAGGATCAAGTCCAGGCAAAAATGCAGGATGCTATCCAAAATATAAGTAAAGCAAAAAAAGCTGGGGATGTGGCTCTAGTAGTAGAGTACCTGCCTAGTGAGGGTGAAACCCTAGGTTCAAACCCCATTACCACCAATTTAAAAACAAATGTGATGTCAAATGAAAACGATAACATAACTTTTTTGTTAGTCATTTTTGAGTTAATATACTCAAGCTTGCACAGCTGCAAGGTTCTACCTATTCTAATTCAACCAACCACATGACAAAAATATTCAGAAAAAATACATTTATATTGAGCATGAATAACTTCTTCTTCTCATTATTCCCTAAACAATACAGCAGAAAGCCACTGCAAAATGCTCACATTGTATTAGGTGTTGTAAGTAATTTAGAGATGATTTATGATATTCAGGATAGAATATTCATAAGATTATATGCAGATCCTGTACCATACCCCTTAATACAGAGACTTAGTACCTGTGGGTTTTGGCATCTTTGGGGCTAGGGAATCAGATACAGAGAGGTGGCTGCATATTGAAGTGTAATATTATACAAGTGTTAGTTTTACTGTAATATTTTATTAAATTAATTTTGTCTTATTTTTGTACTATTTTGAATGTGGCTACTAGAAAAACTTTGAATCGCTCCTGTGGTTTACATCCTTTCTATTGGATGGTGCTCTCCTACAGGGCAGCAGTAGGAGGGACGGATGATGTACTAGGGAAGCAGATCTCATAGTTGATGCTACCCTAAGAAGAGAAGCAGCAAGCTCCCCATCACTAGGGGTGGGGTAGGCAAAAATCCAGGGCAAGGCCCTCTTCCCAGGGCCTTTGTAAGTAGTGCTGCTTTGAGACTAGGACCAAGCCAGGTCAATACTCTGAGTCCTTCTAGTGCTTAAAGCAATGTAAGAACATGAATAGATGATTATATATAGACATGTTTTTCTTGATTTTGCAACAGCAAGTGATTCAGGGCTCTTCTAGAGAAGTACCCCTGTCATCCTTCCCAAATCTAGAAAGGCTGAGTGTCTGGATTGGGGGAAGCCTACAGATCTTTAGTGCTCCTGAGGCCTTTGTGGGCCCTCTGATTCCAAGCCCAAGCCCTTGAGTCATGGTATACCTGAAAAGGATACAGCTGCCTAATCCTACGTGAGCTCTCCTAGGAGATCTTGGAGGCCACGTGGGAGCTTGCCCTCCTGTTGTTTTATGGCCCAAGGAACCTAGGATAACTATACCCTTCTCCATGGGGGTCAGGGTAAAGGCCCCAGGAGCCTTTGATATTTGCTGAGGCAATAATCAGCCACATTATTTCTAGAAGCAAAGAAAGAAGTTTGCAATCCTATGGAAAGGCAATGATTTCCGGCTATGGGACAGAACTCATCTGCATGGTATTCTAATCTTAACCCGGAGATTCACGGAACTCTCATGTTCATATCACTGAGCATCCAAATGACACACTGAGTGTCACTTGAAAGTGACACTCTTGCATTTCTCTATACACAAGCTGCTGCATTGACCTTCTGCCAGGCCAGGTTGGCTTTGCCTTGAGTGTAACTATATCCTGGGCCATTGAGATGACAGGCAATCCATGTCCTCCCAAGGCAGGTAGCTCTAAGTAAGCAAGAGTTCTGCTTCCACAGGTGGCAAGGGTTATATTAGCGCTTTATATCAATGGTCTCCATTGAACCTCAAGACCACCTAATAGGTATATAGTATCAGCCCCCATTTTGTGAATGAGGAGGTGAAAGGTAGAGGGGTTAGGAAGCCACATCGTTAGAAAACTTCTAGGAAGAGCCATAAAGATGGATTTGTCTGACTTCAGGCCTCCAACCAGTAACTACCATAGCCTACTGTCTTAGCAGCCTGACAAAATGTAAGCTCGCAGGTAAGGAATTTCCAGGAGTAGAGATGGTGAGAGTGGGAAGAAGCCAGGGAGGATAGGAGGAAAGTGACCTGCCCATTCATTCATTCATTCATTCATTTTTCATATATTGAGTCCAGGCCCTTGGTCTGGTACTGAGATGAGTAAGACGTACTGTCCAGCATATCAATCCCCCAAACTACCAGATAAAATAGAGATGTCCAGGGGCTCTGTGTGCAGCAAGCGCAGAGCTTAGCAGGGAACAGACTAGGAAAGAGTGGGTTCTTCCATAATGGAAGGTCAGAGGGCACACCACCTGAGTAGGAAACATTCAACTTGGATTTGAGGGAACATCTGACATTCAAGATAGAGGGAACCATATAAACAAAGGTCCAGTAATTGGGAGCTTATTGGTTAATGGAGGCCAGAGAGACTGCACTGGGAAAGGCTCTGGCCATCACAGCAGATTATGTGGAAGGGATAGCTTGGTAAGCGTGTTTTTACCTTCCCTGGGTGACTCAAGCTTGTTTCTGCCTCTCTTTATATGTGTATCAAGCACTGTTACCACATTGGAGGTTTGGGTCAGCTGGGGTGAGGCTATGAGCTTAGAGGAAAGTATCCCAGGACTGGTCTATCCCACTCAGATTTTCCTTGAGTTTGAGGCACCCAGAGCAGAGCCAGTTTAGTGCCCTGAGCAAATAGACGCTGGGATGTAGAGAAAAGGCAGGGTTTCAGTTGGCTGTCAGGCATCTCTCCATGGAGGAAGTGGAGATTTATTGGGTGTTAAATGTCAGTATCGATGTAATAAAGATGGTACACTGTAAGTAATAAGCACTTTCCAGGTGAGGAACCATTTTCAATAAATTGTCAACCTGTCCAGTACTATGAATTATTTTTTTAAAAGGGAAGAAGAAGATGATGGTGAAGAAAACCCATGTGGAGTTATTTAACTTTTAGATCTACTCCTTGGCTGTGCCTCCTGGAAGCACAAGTGTCCTGCCGCTCCCAATGATGCTCTTTGTCTCATAAAATATATGAAGAATATTCCTTGTGGGTTTTATCTTGTGATATGGACAGTCTTGATGTCAAATAGATTTCTGACCTTCAGAGGGCCTTGTAACAGGCAGAGAAGTGCCTGGAAATGAATACTGGCAAGAAAGCCGGCAAGAAGGGCAGGTGTAGGGAACCTGAGATTGTACTAGTCATTGATGGGTGTCAGTAGGGACCTAAATTCTACACATAGTTCAGATAATTCCACCAGTCTTGGGGGTGCACAGCCTATCTCATGAACTCCTGAACACTCAGAGTCTCAAGCCCTCTCTGGGGTCTGGCTTCCCAACTTCCTATGGACCATGTCACATGGTCACTGTGTTCACTGCATCCATATTCACGTTCCAACATACAAGGAATCTTCTCCACATTTGATTCAGTAGGGGAGCAACTTTGGTTCCAGAAGCCTTCAGTTTCTTAAAATTTTCTGCTGGCTATGATATCTCGTAAAGCTTTACTGCACCAGCATTAATCCCAGGTTTATGTCGTCTGGCTGGTCTGACTCTCACTGTCTTCCCTTTCTCTTTTTTCCCAGCATCACACCCACCCCATGCCTTCTGTGTCCTTCATCCTGGCTCGTGAACACCAGATCCTCAGCATATCTGCTGTCCTAGGCACAGCTGGTGCCTTGCTCCTAGCAGAAACAGAATGTGTAGACTCTCAATTAAAGTACAGACTCCCCTCCCTAAGAGGAATGCTACTGTTGGCCATTGATAAAATAAAGACATGTCATCCTGGTGCTATCTTCTGAGTTTGACATAATGATGGTTACATTTTAACCAGGAAGGACCTGAAGCTTAGGAATGTCAGGTGGCTTGCATAGGCCTGGTAGAGCCCAGGTTGAGGCCAAACCTCAGTGCATTGATTTGTGAACTCCACTCCAAGTGTTCTGGCCAGGCCACTGAGTCTTTCCTCTCCACTTGAGGCCTGAGTTTGAGCATGTCTTATTTCTCAGCATGACTGAGTTCCTTCTAATGTGGGCTCTGTGCTTCTAAAACCGAGTCTCTTGTTCTTACAGCCACATGACTTTCTGTTTACTCCATCTTGAGCCATACCATTATTTGAAGGCAGCAGAGAGCCCCAGGGGTATTTTCTTAACATTTTACCTGGCTATTTTCTTAACATTTCACCTGGCCATTTTAGAAACCAAGCATATTGCTCGGAGCGTCTACATTGGCAGGAGGCCTTTTACAATTCACAGAGCTCTGCCCTAGAGATAGGCAAGCTCAGGTGGGTATCTCAATTCCAGCACTCAGCTCTGTGTCTTTGGATAATATGTAGATCTTAAACGTATTCTGAACTTCTGGTTTCTTTTTATTAATAAAATGACACATCACAATGATTATTTCAATGAACTTTCACCAAGATTGAAGGAGGACTGTGTGGAGTATCTAGCACACAGCAGGTGCTGTTTCCTTGGCCGGAAAGGGTTATGTGCTGGTTCCAATTTATCCAGCTGTGGCTGCTTTGTTCTGGGTCTTTATCTGCAGGACTCTAACCTGCATCTGTCCACACATACTTCATGACTTCTCTTCTATAGTCTCATTAATCATCCCTCCCAGAACATACAGAAGGAACCTAAATGCCAACTTGCTCATGGATATTGGGCTCGTTCTTTATTGAAGAAATGGTGGTGCAGCTCCTGTTACCTGCCCTTACAGCTTGTTAGTGTCGTGAAGGGCTGGATCTGGTGCTCTTTACTTTTGAGGGTTTGCCGAGAGAGAGAGAGAGAGAGAGAGAGAGAAAGAGAGAGAGAGAGAGAGAGGAGAGAGAGAGGAGAGAGAGAGGGGAGGAGAAAGAGAGGCCTACCAACCCTCATAGAGTTAATGAACTGACCTGTCCTCAGCCAGGTGGAGGGTAAGCTAGGCTGGAGCTGGGAAGGAGCACTTCTCATGTCCTGTTGCCACTGTCACCTCTGGAATTAATGGACTATTGTCTCCTCCAAAGACTATCCAGCAGATACTCCTCAATGAGAAGTTTTATGTCTATGCTAATAGTTGGTTAGGTGATGGCAAGTGCTGCTATTGATGACAAGTGAGCTATGTGACTAAGAACAGGGTACCTGAGGAACTGGAGGAAGGCCTGGTGTAGCCCAGAGGGAGATCTTCAGGGGCAACAAGCATGATATAGGCAGTCTGAGACTAGAGCTGGGAGAAGGGGGAAATCAGGCAAAGAGCAGAGCGAGAGTGTAGGCCCTGAGGCCTCCTAGTATACTAGGAGGAAGCAGTTAGGGTTTCAGAATAGCAAATCCATCTACTTCTTCAGCGCACAGAAGAGAACTCTGAGCAAATGGAGTGGATCTGAGCAAAGGTTGTGCTTCCCAGTTTTTAATGTGCTTTGCCGGGGTATCTGTTAAAATGCAGGTTGGGCTTAGGTAAATCTGGGCTGGGAGCCAGGAGTCTGCATTTCTGGTATACTCCCGGATGAGGCTCATGCTGTTGGCCTTTGGATCACACGTTGAGTGGCAAGAACACACATGAAGCAGATAGGGCACCTCATGTATCTGACTTGGTTTCCCAAGTGAATGGACGTTTGCTGGTAGCTAATTCTGTATATTCCTGAAGGATGGGTGTTTTGGTGACTGGAGATGCCCACCATTTTTATATGTGTGCCTGGGATGACAGCTTGTTTTCATCCTCCTCTTAACCACATTCACATTCAGTAGCTATGTTTCTGAATTCTCATCAAGACAGGGAAAGGGCCTTCCAGGAGGAAGACAGACTATCCTGTCTATGGATTCCAGGCTGGTATGACTGTTCATATGTGTGACTGTAAAGGATTAGGGTCTCACCCCACCTCTGAGCTCAGGATTCTATATCTCATTCTTTTCTTATGCAACTCCACTCATGTAGGAGCAGCTCAAGCTGTAGATTCTGTCCAGACTCCTTCCCCTACCCACTGGCTCCAGGGATCTTTGGGCCAAGACAGAGCTTTAATAACTAGGTCCTGTGAGCCATGTGGAAGGCATAGTCCCAGAGCCAGGTATTCAGCACTGGTGTAACAGTCCTGTGAGGACTGTACAATTGGAAGAGAGTAGCTGGGCCACTTTCTAGCATTGGCTAGAACCCAGTGCTCTTTTTCATATGTCCTCTGAGTCAAAGTCCTAGTAGGAAGCCAGTTTCATCCTGTCCCCTCCAGGGACTGAGGTACTGAGCTTCCTCCATAAGTGCTTACCACTGGGCTTTAGGAAACAGGGTACTTCTTTTCAGGAGGCTGTAGACCAATAGGAAAATCAGACAAGAACACTGACAGCTCTAATTCAGTGTGGCTAGAGGAGGGCAAAGGAGGTGTGGGGACCTCAGTAGGGATGATTAAGTCTGTAGACAGAGTAGTGATTTCTTTTTTTAAAATTTTTATTGTTAAGATGCTGTACAGAGGGGTTACAGTTACATGAGTGAGGCAACGAGTTCATTACTTGTCGATCATTGTTACCCCTTCCCTTCCTTGTTGTTGTCCCACTATCCCTTCCCTCCCCCACCTCCATCCACTTCCCCCTCCATATCCAATCCCCCCACCCACACCCAAAGTTGTAAAGTTCGTTTCCAGTATACTGTCTTTGGGTATCTTTTTTGCAAAGGATCATCCTGTGTCCTTGTTTCAGTGTTATTTCAAAGAAATGTATTAAAGTGGAGAGACCCTTTCATTCAAAGATACTGATGAAGCTGGCCATCAGTGGCTCACACCTATAGCTAGCTACTTCAGATGTCTGAGAACTGAGGATCACTGTTTCAGGCTAGCCTGGCCAGCCATGTATGGAAGACTCTTGCTTCCAATTAACCAGCCTAAAAATCTAGAACTGGCGACGTGGCTCAAGTGAAACACATCCCAGTTTCCTCACCCCATGAGAAAGATGGCTTGGAGGTATTCTCTCAACACTGAGTGTTAGCCTACCACAGCTGCATAAAGCACACCTTCTCTTCATTGTCTTGTTTTCCTCTCTTATCCAGCTAAATCCTTGTCCTAGAGTTGGTCAATTGAGGACCATTCCGAAGGAGGAATCCATGCTTTGAAATGAGCCTCCTACTGGATACCATCAGAGTATCCCTCTAGAAGTAATCTAAGAAAATTCTACCAAGAAGAAAGATCAGTGCTGAAGAACTTGACAATCAGGGATGAAGTCATGACCCAGAGCATATTCTGTCAGTCCTGGGATGTGCCCCATAAACAGAGTTCTCAAGTCACATTCCCATTGCCAAAATTACATTTCACTCTTAGAGATTTCCAGTGTATATCAAAGGTCCAAGAAGTCCTGAGTCAGGAATAACTAGAGTTTTCCAGTCATTCAACCATGGACTCTCCTGTCTTGTAGTATTAATAACTGCACTGTGCTAGGCTCCACAGGTCATGCTGTGTGTAGTGCAGTTATAGGGATAGAAAGACACCCAGGAGAGGCAGGGAGGACTGTGGAAGGCTGAAACCAGTCTCCAATGTCATTCACATGCCATTAGTAAGAATGGACAGAGGGAATTACAGAGTCAGGTCACAAAACCAGGGCTGGAAATAAGTGGTGGGACACACACACACACACACACACACACATACACACACACACACACACACACACGACTCTTACCTGTGAAGAGCTAGATATCCTTGCCTCCCATCGCTCTTCTCCAGATTCCTGATGGGGTTGAGGGATAGCATCTTTGCTCCTCTCTCCTCTTCCTTTCCTTTCTTCTGACATTCCTATATCTGGAAGGTAGAGTACCAAAATATCTTATCTATTCCCAGTGTGATTTGATAGGAGCACAGCTATTTTTAATGAATTCTAATTTCTGGTTCCCATGCCGTGAGGCTTCCAGAAGGTAAGTTTACAGGAAAAAAATTGGTCCACCAGCCACATGTTTCATGGTATGGTAGAGAGTAGGACTAGAGTCTAAAGCCATAGATAAATCAATGTCCTGGCTTTCACACAGATGGAGTAGAGGCCAGCTTATCTAACTCCAGCTTAGTGAGTTTAATGTCATCCCTTAGCAAAACACTAGAATGAATCATTAAACTTTAAATTATTTTTTAATGTTATGGGAATAATCCTTTACCAGTGAAAAACCTCAAAAAGCACTTACAGTAAAAATAAAACAATTTTTCTTACCTTACCACAGTTAGTATTCTAAAGGGGAAACAAAGGAGGAGGCAACAATGCTTGATAAGAAATGTACTCATTACCTTGCTCATGTAATTGTAACCCCTCTGTATGGTATTTTCACAATAAAAAAGCTCACATTTCTTTCTGTTTCATCACATATGATGAAACACAACATATTTCTCAGAATATGCTTCTGTTTCTGTTTTCTGGTTCACCAGCAAAAAGCAGCATGTATTGGTTTTCTATTGTAGCAAATGAGAGTTTGGCTTTCTTATACTGTCCACTTACCAAGAGCACATCTCTCATTTCCCCTAGTTTTCCAATTTTAGGTTAAACAAATAAATATTACTTAGCATTTCATGCTATGCAAATATTATGCACTTTTAAAGAGACTTCTATGCTGTAAACCTTTTTGTTTTTCCTTGTTAAATCAGTGTCCAGTTAAGAAAACAGAAATTACCAAATATTTTAAGCAGAAGAGAATGAAGTTGTTTTGTGACAGTACTGGGACTTGAACTCCGAGCCTTGTACTTGTTAGGTAGGCACTTTACTACTTAAGCCATACCTCCAGTCCCTGGCAGGGAATAAATTTGTAGAATTTTCTTCACAGATAATTGAAGAACTAGGAAACTAATTAGGAATAGTTGAGGCCACCAGAAATGAGCAACACGAGTAGCTGCTACCATGCCTAAAGCTAGACAGCCATGGGTGTGGACATTTTTGCCAGCCTCCCTGATTGGGGCCATCCAACCAAAGGTTGGAACCACAATGGAACTTTCTAGGAAGAATCCAGGCTAAGAGGAAAGGATGCCTCTGTAAGAGACACAAGAGGAGCCAGTGAGTAAGCCAGAGGGAAATGCACCTTGGCTTCACTCTAGCTCTTCTCTCTAGTTCTTCAAACCCCTCCAGGGCCTTCTACTGGTCAAATTTGAATAGAGGCCAACTGGGAATTGAACCCTCAGGAATCAGCCCTGTCTCATGGTTCTAACTGATAAGAGAAGAGCAAGGGATGGTTATGAGGACAAATAAGCAAACCCCAGACACTAATCTCATTGTTCTCTATGTTAAAAAAATTAAATAAGTATCCTTCATGGTTTTTTGTGTATGCTCCACCAAATCTGCTTTATAACTTTGATATTACTTTCCTATTGTTGGGATATATCATCTATCCATTAGCTGAAGTTTATACCCCAGAACACTGATCCTTCTGTTAGATCGGTGCTGCATGCTCCAGGCTTGCCTCAGTGCTGCTGTTCATGGTTTAGGAAGTCTTCATCTCAGAGAGTCCCTTATTCTTACTCCTGAGCCGGATTTCCTGCTTTAATCCTATGACTTCCTCTTTCTTACTCTCTTTTTGTTTGTAGGATCATATCTCCCAGTAGTTTTCCCTCCCTCCCCCCCAAAAAAGAGGTCATGAGAAATATAGCTTTGGGCTCTACATGTCTGAAAATGTCTTTATTCTTACATTCACACTTGATTGACAGATGAGCTGGCTGTAGAACCATGGGTTGAAAATGAATTTTCCTTGAAATTCTGAAGGTGACAGTTCATTGTCTCTAGCTCTAGTGTTGCTTTTAAGATTCTTTTTTTTCTCTTTCATAGATGACCTGTTTTTCTCCCCTTTCTTTGGAAGCTTTTAGGATCTTCCTGATATCCTCAAATTATCTTTGCAAATGTAGACAAACAACCCTAAATATAGATTTGTTTTGCCTATAACAGAAAGCCAGTCCTTCTACAGTCAGGAAAATATCAAGGCCCAATGGGGATGGAAGCTTTTGATCTTAGATAGAATGTTGTATTCCAAAGAGACCAGTTCCTAATTGTAGGATTTTCTAGCAGAATTAGTCATGGATGATTGAGTAGAGTCTCTCCTGCTGTTCTGACTCACTGTAGTTGGTATTTTGAATAAACAAGACTCCTGGGTGTTATTTCAGAGCCACCTTTATCTTCCATATCACTGTCCTTTTAAGTGTGCTCAATAGGAGAAAAGTCTTTCTCTGCTGTGGGGTGAGAATTCAGACAGAACCATGACTTTTCATCTTCATGAATGACATGAATAAGTTCCAAGATGGATGTAAACTAAATCATAGTCTCCATTCCATCCTCAGGGGGTCCAGAGCTATATCATCATCCAAACTTCAAACCTTATTTAATGTTAGTTCTTGGAGAATCCATAGGACATGAAGTGAGAGAGTCTTTACCTCTTTCTGGTCCTGACTCTTCTGTCTCTCACTGTTGGAGAAAGGAGGAGGAGGAAACAGAAACAGTTTAGAGGGTAAGAGGGCCTTTACTTGAGTGATAGGTCCTAAAATGCCTTTGTGCCCTCAGTCCAGCAGACATTTAAGTGAACTATTTTGTTGTACTGTGAGTTTTCTGGCTGTAGATTCCTGCTGCAGTCAGAGTCTGGCTTTAAACAGATGATCCTAGTTATGCCACAGTTTCTGCCCCTGGGATGATGCCCCCACCAAGGCTTAAAAAGGGATCCCTTGCTTTGGAAGGCTGCCCTGTTGGAAAGGATACCTATTAAACCAACGGCAGGATAACATTCTCTCCATGGGTCCCAGACTCAGCCACCTTGATCCTGCCATTGGAGAGGGGCTAAGGGCTTCTTAACTCTTTTAGTCAGGTGTCAGACAAAGCCTCCTGTGCCCTCCAACTTCAGGAAACACATACTAATTCTCTAGGTACTTCCACCGAGACCACCAACTCTAAGCTTGGGGTGGAGGTAAGCCATTGTTCCTTCTCTCAGGTGAGGGAAGGTCCACAACTCAGAGTCCTCCTTACAAATCCTTTTCCTTGAACGACCCAGTCCTATGTCCTACTCAGTCAGAAGAATCACAGATCCATTTCCAGTCATCTACTTTGAAGTTCTATGCTCTCATTTGACTAAGAATTCATTTGGGCATCTCACATCCATCACATATTAGGTTTACAGAAAATTTCCAGCTTAGCATTCTTGTTATCTGAGCATCTTCAGATATCTACTCCCTGGTTACATCATGTCCAAGTTGCTATGAAATAGTTATCTCCAATATCTAAGTGCCTCTGAGTGATAGCTCCTGCAGAGAGACAGTGAAGATTGGAAATCAGATTCCTTCAGAAAGGAGTTTCCTGAGAAAAGGACATTCCAATTAGAGGGCTGATAGCTCAGCCTTGTCACTGAAGTTGTCGATAGCAGAGCAAGAGTGTTGGGCAATGCTTTATGAGCCAATAAAAGAGGCACCTCCAGAGTCAGAGGAAACACGTTTATTTGCTTATTTATTGCCTTTAATTTTATAGGCTGGGGGAGAGATTTCTCCCTTCTGAATGTGTCCAATTAGTTTTGTGCAACCAAGAGGAATCATACTCTCTGGCTCCAAGTATTCCCAAATAACCACAGAGGAAAACAGCAGAGTAGAAGTAATGCACACTTTTAGTCTATGTTTTCATCTCCCTTTGTGTGTCTCTCCTGGACTTTGTTTTTGGCTCTCTCTGTTTCTCTTTCTGTGGGTGTGGGGGGGGGTGTTGATCTGATATGAACATATGAACAGTTCTAGGCCCTAATAAGTCAGCTATTGAAAGATAAGAATCTAGAATCTCAAGGGGAATGTGATTATCAGGAGTCACTTCCCTGTGCTGTTATTTATGTTTGGATGCCCCCCAATCCCATTGCTACTCATGAGAACCTTGGCACTGAGCTAGAGTTCTCAGCTGGTTTGGGGACAGATTGAACGAATTGATTTCTGAATTCCATGGGCTTGGCTGGCAGATATGCAGGGAAAATATGACTCTTGAACTGCTATATTGAGAGAATGTAGCCTCCTGGGGACATGAAGGGATAGCTCATCAGAGAAGGGCACTTACTTGCTCTCCATATCCACATCTCTGTCGGCAGGAGCCATCTTGCCTCCCTGGTAGGAAGGGAAGTACTGAGCTAGGAAAATGTGATGGGTCATGAAGACCATGCTACCCCAACTCTGCTCTTGAACTTTGTGCCTGTTGTTTTTTCTGTGGAGATAGTAGAGTTGGGACTAAATGATGTTGAATTCAGGATGCCTGATGGAGGTGAATGTGGATTGTGGTGGTTATAATCCAGAAGGCCTCTGTCGAAATACTGCCAGCCTGAGAAATGTGGTCTGACACTTTCTCAGTGTTCTAATGTCATCCTGCTCAAGGTTTCATCTTAATAACAATATATCAGATGAACTCTGGGCAGGGCCAGCCATCCGCATGGCTCTTCCCATGACTGGCTAGTGATACTGTGAAGTGAATGTGACCAGCAGGATCCAGAAACCTCAGACCAACTTTCAAAGAGTTGGTTTTAAAGTATGCTTTCGGATTTTAACATTCATTATGACAAAAAGGAGCAAAACTCCACCTGGGGTCTTGGGAGCCACAATTCTAAACTCTTTGAATGTCAGGAGGCATACTCTGAGCTTCTCACCCTGCTGTTTTAATGAGATTAATGATTGTTTTTCCACTGAGTGCCTACCTGTGATGTTCATAAAAAATGAAACAAATGACTCACATGGAGCTTGAGTAAGCTCTCACTATGGAAAGTAGCTGTTAACAGGCTCTAGAAATATGATAATTAGCAGCTATTTAAGATACAAAGACTGCAGGATGAAAACAAGATGTATTATACAAGTAGAAGGCATGAGAAAAATGGCATGGAGTAAAATTAAAATGTAAAAAAAAGGAGATCTTGTTTGGTTATTCTTTTTGATGTGATATAATGGAATGGAGAAAACTTTGAATCTACATGTGGGAATGTACACAGTATTCAGAAGCCTCTCACTGTTAACTTGTGGTCTGAATGCCATATCTTTCTTCCTGAATTCCTGTTCACAGTATGATTGGTGGGAAGCCTGGCTGTGAGGCAGGCTATCAACAGGCATAGGAACATTTGCTCATATTAGCTGCCTGCTCCTACATCTGGACTCCACCTCTGGAGAGTGATGTCAGGGCACTTTAGGCAGCTTTGGAGCAAACACTAATATAATTTCTAGGATACTATCTATCTATCTATCTATCTATCTATCTATCTATCTATCTATCTATCTATCTATCTATCTATCTATCTATGCATCCATCTACCTGTCTATCTGCCTGCCTACCTACCATCCATCCACATATGAAAGCCTTATTTCTGCCCAACAACCATTCCATGATGTAAGTCTCTACAGTTCTAAAACACTATTGATGGAATAAAGAATAAATCTATGGCCTTCATATTTCCTGCTCTTGAATATTTGTAAATCTACCTTACTTTAATCCACCTTACTTCCTCAATGTAGCTTAGATTCAGCTTTCTCTCTCTTGCTAATCCCATCCAAGCCATTTCTTCCTTAGACTACTCCATAGCTCTTCACTAGCCTCCTTCTACACATTGTCCACCAGAATGAATTTTTTATTATGGTAATCAGATCTTGCTGTACCTGTGCTTAAAACCCTTCCAAGTTTTCTCATTGCTGTTAGTCTAAGATCCTCCCAAGGATCTTTTACACTCCTCCCAAGGCCCTACCCAATCTCACCCTTGCTTCCTACCTAATTCACTGGTATCACTCAGCCAGTCACACTACTTTAGTTCTTAGTTCTTTGGCCACCAGGCTCTTGTCATTGCTGTCTCCTTTGTCCCGTGGCTGGCTTCTTCTCATCTTTTGGATAACAACTCAAGAGTGACTGTGCTGACCACCCTGTCTAAAGCAGTGCTTCTCCCTGCCAAGTCTCTTTGCACTGGGTCACAGTCTGTAGTGACCTGATCTCTTGGTTTATTTTATGTAATATCTGTTTCCATCAATAGAAGGTAAGCTACCTGAAGCAGAGATTTTCGCTTGCTGTGCTACAATGAAAGCCTGAACATCTAGCCAACGGCTTCACAGGCAATGGATGCTGTTAGTGTTATAAACTTGACTGTCTTGTGTCTCTCTTCCTTGACCTGTATATACATCCTGGGTCTGTAAAGAGATGGCCCTGTTGCTGCTATCCCTCCAAGACTTTCTTCAAAGACGGTACTCAGGATGCTGAAGGTGAGGCTCATAAACCTCGCCCTGCACATCTGCTCATGTAGCAGCCTTCAGGCCTGAAATGAGAATTCTGAATCCTCAGGCTTTCTAAATGCTAAATATACAGCAGTAATCGGATCTTGCATCTCTGGTGAATAACTCAAACACCTTTATGTTGAAATGCTGATTCTCCATTGAAAGGCAAATCTTTCATTTCAAACATTTGAATAAGACTGGGTTTGTATTTATAAAATAAGATATATACCAGAGCATATTCTGGGCCCAGAGCACTTTCCTTTGATTGCTCAATAAACACATTCTCGCTCATCCAGAGCTTTTGCCTCTGAGTATTTTGCACTGAATAGTCAAGTAAGTGACAGTAGCCCTATTGAGTTCTACTTTATTTTAATCAATGTAATGATGTTTAGTTTAGTCCTCGGGCTTTTCTGGGTCTGTGTGCACTGGTTGGGGGTTATAATAAAAACAGTGGGAAGAATTGGGTAGAAGAAAGTGACATGGATGGCACCCCCAGATCATACTTGTATCATCTTTTGTAAGGCCCAAATCCAAGTTCCTATCTTGTGTGTGAAATGAAGATAGTAGTACCTACTCCCTTGCATTATTTTGAAGATGAGATGCTATAATGAATAGAAATTATGCAGTATACTGTCTGGTGCATAATTGGTACTTTGTAAACATAGCAAGTCTATATTTTAATCACTGCAACTAGACTTAACATGTAAGAGTTCTATCTTTGCCCCCACTGCTTGTATTCGATAGTGCTCCAAAAGTCCTCAAAGTGTTATTTGTTATTGTTTTTCCATTATAACACTAATCTTCATTGTCAGTTACACAATCTAGAAATCACCACTAACAGTTTGGTGTATTTTCTGCCTTCCTTCTCTCTCTGAACCTACTCATCTTGAGTTGACTTCATTTTGATTTACTGGGGATAGAAAAGGGCAGCTCTGGGAAATACATCAGGCCAGGGAGAGAGTGAGGAAAGATTGACCCTGGTGTGCTCCCTTCTTCATGTGACCCCTCTCTCCCTGAGCCAGGGAGTCTGACAGCCAAACACTGGCCCTGGGCCCTGTGAACCCTCCATTTTCCCCAGCCTGGCAGCTCAGAACAGTGGGAGACATGGCTGTTATCCAGTTGGTCGAGCCCTGTCCTCTCATTGGATTTGGTTACTATCAGCTGTTCCTAGTGTGAGACAGATCACCCATTCTTCCCTGGCTGTATTCTCCAAAGAAGCACAAATTGCTTCCTGCAAGTGGCCTTCTGCTGAGGCCCCTGTGGCTCTCCTAATGCCTCAATCACATCTCCTGTGCTCTAGGACCATCTCTTTGCTAAGCTCTTCATGGCCTAGCATGAAGTTTCTGCTGGAGAGAGCCAGGCTACAATGCCATTTTATTTGTCAAACAGATATTCAGTCAAGGCCAGATCAGAGCAGGAACCACAGGGCCCATGAGTCAACTATTCAGGTGGTACCATTAGAAATACATTCTGGAGTACAGATGCTTTATTTTGCTGGGTATCCCTATATGACACATTTAACCTTCCTAGGTCTTAGCTTCCTTGTGTGGTTTGAATGTGTCCAAGTTGGAAACTTGGTCTCCAATGAACAATGGTGAGAAGTGGGGCCTCTGGTGATGGACAGGTCATGTGAGCTCTGGGCTTAGGAATGGATTAATTTGTTTATAGATTAGTGGATAAATGAAGAATGGAGGGAATAGGTTAATTATCATGAGTCTGTCTTTTGTAAGAGCCACTTTGGCTACCTTCTATGAGTCCCTCACCAAAAGATGTCCTGGATTATGCAGGACATTACTTCCATGCCCTTGAACTCTTCAGCCTTTAAAGCCACCAACTATACAAACCTCTAGTATTTATAAATGACACATTCTCTGAAAGTCAGTTATAACAACAGAAAAAGAACTAGGATAGCATGGCCATACAAAGGCCTTCTTTAACATGCTGACCCCTGTGCTATAGCATTGGTAGACATCATTTCAGTTAGCATCCACAAATCTGATCATCAGGGTTGAGGTAGCCAGCTCTAGGTAGTGATGTAGTGGATCCAAAGGTGGCTAAAGCACATTCTGCCTCAGAGAGTTTCTGGCCTCTTCAGGGATTCCCACATGGTCTCATTCCTATTATCTAGTGTTCTTGTTTCCAAGGTTTTCTATGGACTCTTGAGGCAAGTCCTGGGCTACTGAGGAAGAAGATGCCTATACATGGATATAATGAAGATTTCTATACATGGATACAATGTTCTTTAGAGCATTAGAGCCACTTAAAATGAGAGGCAAGTTGTCCCAGATGTCCCACTGCCTTTTATCTGTTTCTTCTGTGAAGTCCCTGCAGTCTGGGTCCATGGCTCAGGGCCTTCATTAGCTCTTTACTGTCTAAGGCCTTCACAGAGGCAAGAAAGCAGGCTGACTCCTTTGTGTTTACAGCAACTCTGACAGATTTTCTTGGCCCCCACAAACTCAAAAATAATACTCCAAATTATTCAGCTGTTCAGTGATATGGTTAGAGTGTTATATTCTGCCCTCATCCCTCCAAGGACAGCAGGTGTGCCTGACATGCCCTCTCTGCCAAGACCTGGATGCAGCTGTCTGACCATTTGTCTGTGTGACCATCCATCTAGCCAGCCAGTCAGCCCAGAGTAGTGATGCACCAATAGCAGCATACCTGGGTCCATGTCCATCTCACCATGGAGTACTGAGCCTGGAGTCAGGGAGCCTGTGGGAATCACCTCTTTATCCCTCTGCAGTGTCTGTACCAACTTTAACCACATCCAGAATGTGCCACACCCCATGGGGAGTGGATATTTACTAAGCTAGCCATTCTGCAACAGAGAGGTAACCAAGATTTCTGGAATCCTGCTTAAAAAAATCCTATCCCTAAGAATCTTGTCCACAGGTAAATCAGGAAAAAGGAGCTCAATGAACAGTCTCTGTGGTCTTTCATTACTCCATTTGAATTGGATTTTTCTCCTAGCAACATTTCTTTAGCCCCAGCCCTAGCTGTCATTTCAGTAGAACTAGATGGAGAGTTTTTTAAAAGTGTTTTTCAAAGTGTGTTATAAGGAACACTCAGCACAAACATCTGGGGAGTTTGTGGTCTAGAGAAAAGACTGAATCTTAAAAGAAGACTTGGCTGTTTTTAAGAACTTCATGATTGGCAGGCAGGAAGAGAGCACTTACCATCTGGAGCCTGGGGACCATCACAGCCCAGGTCCTGGACAGGTTCTGTCTTGTCTTGAGAACACCTCAGAGCTCTTACTACTTTGCTTTTGTTGCTGAGGTAGGGACACTAAAACATTATGATGCTCAAATGGGGAGACCAGACCTTGTAGTTTTACGTTATAAACTTCCAAAAGGCTGTTGGAAAGAGAATAACACTAATACATTACTATATCCGAGAGAAGGCGTAGTATTTTTTTTCCAGTTTAACATTTATGATATGTGAAGAGATGACAGTATTTGTTTAGGGGAATGAGACGTTAAGGGTTGCTCTGTATTTGAGATGTGAAGGTTTTCTAGTGGACCTGGGGTCTTGTTGACCCAGAGAAGCTAATTTCTTATAACTTGGGTAATCAGGGGTGGGTCATCTCAGAGTGAACTTTGTTTATAGCAACTTGCCAGGTGAATTCTTAGGCACACATTGGAATTTGGAACCATTTCCCTCAATTCTTGTGGTTTTTGAATCCTCGGGACTAAAGGGTCTCTAAACAGAACATTCATCCTTGGTCTGTAGCCTGGGAGACCTTGGCCCTCACAGGAAGGCTGACTTGCCCTTCTGAGATTTTTTTCCTAGTCTTTATTGTACACTGTGAAAATACATTTGTAGAGCACAATGCCATGATTATAGTGGAAAGTTCAGACTCTGGATAATCTCCAGGCCTGCTGAAGAAGCTTTGTCTGACCTTGTGCGTGAAGTATCAGTGTGGCTGCTTTTCAGAGCTCATGGCTGACAGAGACAGATAAGTCTGACACCTTATTTACTGTGCCCTGGGCATTCAGAGTTGCTTTATGCAGACCTTTGCTTATTCTGTTGGCCACAGGCTATCTCTGCCTCTTTCCTCTGCCTGGGTGCACATGGATTATGACTGGGTTGATAAATTAAGAATATTGCAGACTAATTTTGCCTCCTTTCAAAATCATAGGCATGATGGGTTCTGCACACGTCCCACCAGACACATGCTGCATTCCTAACACAGATCGTCCAGACATCATAAGGGGCTCACTTCTTTCATGTGATAAATATTTTTTACCGTCATGCTCAAGAAATGGATTTTGTTTGAAAATAGCCTATTTCCTTTGATGGCTTCTTTGACGTGAATTCAAAGCTTTTCCTGATCCTGCCGGGGCCTGAGGTGGGAGGGCTTATTTGTTAACTTTTTCTGAAGGACAAATCCACATTTCTATGCCACAATACAGCCCTGGCTGCCAGGCTGGGAGATTTATGACTGAGGACTGTCAAGGAAAGATGTCCGGTGACCAACAGCTGTTGAGATCCATGGCACACTCAGCCCCAGGCCACCCCACTGGGGGTCACTCAGGGCCACGCGAACAGATTCTCGTATTTACTCCTCTGCTATAACTTGCACCTAACGATTCTGATGTCGGCAACTTAACAAGAGTGGAGCCCCATAATATTTCTCCTGGCAAGTTTGTTTTTATAAGTATTCTTCTTTAGTCTTTGAAATGACACATTTTTAATGGACTTGATGCATGCAGTGAGCAGCAGCTTGAAACTAGAGGAATCTGTTCTCAGGATAAGCCTTTTGGTATGCTGCAGGCGTGTGTGTGTGTGTGTGTGTGTGTGTGTGTGTGTGTGTGTGTGTGTATGTGTGCATGTAAAGCCCCTGAGAGCTGAGTAGCACAGGATAGGAACTCCTTTTTCCTTCAGGAACCTGACTTGGTAATCCCAGGGTCTGTGACTGAAAACTTCCCAACTATCTGTACCTACCAACAGTTACAGGAGCTTCCTGTTGATTTGTCCCAGACACCTGGCCCAGACAGAGTGCTCAAAAGAAGAGGTTTGCTATTTTCCTAGGGCTCTGGCTTTGAGTTGGCTTCCTTTAAGTACTGAAAATACTTGTGCATTCATCCAGGAGGTGGCCTTGTGCAGGAGCCTTGTGGGTGGCAGGATCATTGAGTAGGGAATGAGGGAATCTTAATTGGGTGGCTTTGAGAAAGACATTCAACTACTTTGGGATTCATTGATTTATAACATGAAAGAGTTGAGCTTAGAAGCATTCTGCTTCTAAGTGGAAGGCACCAGTGGTATGCGAGTCACAATGGGTGATCTGAGCCACCTTGGGATCAAGACATTTGGGGACATGAAAGGATTGGAGTGATTTCCTTGTGTGTACTGAAGAGAAGACCAGGTCTAAGGTGAGGGAATGGCCTGTTAGCACTGCAGTGAGTGAACTGAGAGCCAGACCTAGAGAGGAAGCCCATGATTCCCAGTCTCATGCTCCCTCTCCCACCTCTGTGGTTCTGAGTAGGGACTCTGGACTGCAGCCTTAGTTTCCCTTTATAGTGTACTGGAAATGAAAATCCTCAAGCCCCACCCCGACCATCTGAACCAGAGACTCCAGGGGAACTGGGAATGAGTGCCAGGGTCTGGAATCTAGCACATTCTTCAGGTGAGTCTGACACCTGCTGATGCTTGAGAACCTGTGCTCTACAACAAGTCACCTCTCTTTAAGACCAGAAGATTCTGGAAATAAGCAGGTTCCTAGGAGAGGCTGAGAGCAAAGCATTCCCAGAGAGCAAAGGGTACAGTCATATTTCAGAGGAGAGCAGCACAGGATTTGAGTCACTTAATGCAGGCAACATGTATCCCAAGGCAAGGATGGAGCGGTGCATCTCAGCATTAGATGAACTCATGATGGGACAATCAAACTGCCCAATTGCAAAGGGCCACATTTCTTTCTCCCTGTGGACCCCAGCCACTGCCTCTGTGCACCTCCTGTGCAAGGCTGGTCCAGTAGGTTCATTCCAGGAAAGTGATGTGTGGAAATACTATTTTATGTGGGAACAGTGAGGTATATATTTAGAAGTCCGGCGCTCAGCTCCAGGCTGTCAGCTCTTGGTTGGGGAGAATGATGGGATGTGCTTCAGAGTTCATTATATCTCCTAGGCAGAATTCTGAGTTTAAAGGGTTGTTTTAAAGTAGCAAGTAATGGCACATATAAATCCTGGTTCCTAAGATGCATACATTTGTCATTCCCTGAAATGAGTTTTTCACATGTACTTTTATGTGGTTGGCTAAGAGTGTAAAAACTTCTTTACACTTTCTTTAATAGTAGCTTTTATTCTGCATGATTTCTAATCAGGCCATTCCTTTGTCTATGAATGCCAAGTTCTGGCTGCTTCTGCCTGTGGTAAGCTCTACCACACTCAAACTCAGAAGTCAGTATAGCACAGGGCCAGCCTGGTAGGAGAGGGTTCGGGCTCTGTTTGCAGGGGTGAATGCATAGAGCCAGGTGTCTGCCTGTCCTTAGCTTGACATGTAAATGCACACTGGAGACACTGAGCTTCTCCTAAGACCTTTGGAATGTTTTCTATTTCTTGTTGCGTCTGTGCCACGCTTCCCTGACTCTTAGCCCAGTGGCCCTTCCTGGATGGTGGGACAGATTCCAGGACCCCTGCACTGGATCCTGTTCTCTATGACTTGGACTTCCAGAATGTAGTTGCCTGTTTTCCTTTTCAAGTGGGTCTGACTTACACTTCACTGGGCTCCAGCCCAGTGGGGTAAAGTTATACCCAATGAAGCCGATACCAAGGAAGCCAGAGCAAGTCCTCCATGCAAACATATACCAAAGCTGTGTTTTGGAGTTGGAGGCTCATAACCTACAGGCAAATCCTTGCTCATATTTTTATTGACCTACTGTGTGCTAGGTGCTGTTTGTATACTATGCATATATTACCCCTCCTTCCCACTGCAACTCTGCTGTGGGTATCACTTTCACTGGTTTACAGCTAAGGCAATTGAGGCAATGAGTAGTTAGGACTTGTCCATCTATAAGTGAAGAAGCCAGATCTGCAGTCTGCTATGGTTATACTTGGCAAAGTTCAGCGCATGGCTACATCAAACCCTCTGCCTGCTTTTCTATAGAAGTTACAGAACCTGGCCACACCCATGCAGCTATATGTGTTCTGTAGCTAGATGGTTGGGACTGAGACCCCATGACCTGCCAATCGAAGCTATTTACTACTGGTATTTGATGAAAACAAAATGCCAGCCATTCCCTTGCTTCCCATTGTACTCTCTGCCATGGCTCCTGAGAAATGTTTTTTAATTGTGAAAATACTGTACAGAGGGGTTACAATTACATGAGCCAGGTAATGAGTACATTTCTTATCAAGCATTGTTGCCTCCTCCTTTGTTTCCCCTTACCAACCCTCCCCCGCACCCTGCCAAAGTTGTAGGGATACAGGTGGACCCACTGCAACAATGAGATGCTCCTGTGAAATTGAATGCAGATTGTTCACATTTTTTGGTGGGAGGAAGTCGTCCATGGTTTTCATCAGATTTTTAGTGGGTTTGGGAACACCTCCCACCCCAAGAACAATAAACAACAGAACAGCAGCTCTAAGGGGTTTTGAAAGATGAACTGAGACAGCCACATGCCAGTGCTTAAGAGAACAGCAGCAGGAAGAGGAACACAGGTCAGGAGCCAGCTGGGAACTGGAGTGGCTCTATTGTAGCCAGCAGGAAATTCATAGCAGAGCAGGAAGTGATTGCCACAGCCTCTGCCTTGTACTATCTGTGGCTCCCTGTGGCTGTCCATTAGCTACTGCATGGAGAAAACAGACCATAGTGGCTTCAGAGTTGGGGTGGTAGAAGGGATGAAGCCCTTCCAAAGCTTCAATGGAGGGCTATTTGCCACCCTCAGGTGATCTGTTCCTTTGGAGTCCCTGGAGGCAGCCCTGGCAAAATCTCATCCAGTGAGCTCCAGGTGGTCTTTGTGCATACTGAGGAACACTTTACTTAAAACTAGTGTTGGCATATGGTGGACTCAATAAACATCAGCTACAGCTGTCTCACTATAGCCCTCAGGGAAAAGAAAGTATTAGAATCTCCTTATACTCAGGAAAAACGAAATGATCAAGTTCTGACTATGCTGGCAGAATAATGGCCATCTAGAGCTGAGCCTGTCAGCTTATCTTTAGGAAAGGGGCTGTAGATAGTTACTCTGTTGACCCAAGTTACCTAAGGTAGCTGTGGTGAGGGGTGGGAGGGTGAGGCAGAAGAAGCTAACATGTTGTGTTGGAGAAGGACTTCACTTTGACCCACTGCTGTCAGCTCTGAAAGGGAGCAAGAGGCCCTGGACCAGAAACACAGCAGCCAGAACACAACAGCCACTTGAAGCTGGAAGGGGCAGGAAACAGATTTCTCCCCGAGCCTCCAGGAGGAATCAGTCCTGACCCCACCTTGATCTTACCCCAGTTATATCCCTGACATGCTCTTACTTCTAAAACCATAAGATAATAAATCTGTGATCTCTTATGTCCCTGGGTGGGCACTTGTTACACTTGGAGAAAATGATCCTACTTAGTGGGTCTGATCATCACCAGGGCTTGCTAAGATCTTGCTAGTGTCTATCGCTCTACTCACTCTCTGCAACAAACTTAGAGGTACGTATTAGGATCCTGAACAATCAGATGAGTAAGCTGAGCTGCAGACAGGTTCAAGAACATAGTGAAGGTCACATAGCCAGTCCAGGTACAACAAACCCAGGGGTTCCAATGGCTGGCAAAGCCTGCCCCTTTGCCATTGCAGTAAGGCATTTCATTTTCCTGCAGAGCACTCAGCCTTGGAAAGAGGCACCCTTGAAAGCCTCTCTTCCTCCTGCAGCACTCTAGGGGCTGGTGGCATATACCCAGTCAACCACCTCTGCTTCCAAGAATTAAGCCCTTGGGCCACAGGGCTTAATGATGTGGGACTGAGACTTGGGATTCTTTCTTTCCCCTTTATCTCCCACTCTTTCTTATCAGATGTCAGTTCTTCATTTTATCAGCCGTGGAGTCCTGAGAGAGGAAGCCTCATGGTGGGAATACCAACAAAGACCTTCAACCTCTGCTCAGATGCACTTCTAGAAGCAAAAATGAAGGGCCCTCTGCTAGAAGGGGATCTTATTGCCTATCTTCTTCCAAATAAACCAAAGGGGATTTAATATGATCTGGAAAGTTTCCCTTGGGACCC
The DNA here is from genome assembly GCF_000151885.1 of Dipodomys ordii. Classification (NCBI taxonomy): domain Eukaryota; kingdom Metazoa; phylum Chordata; class Mammalia; order Rodentia; family Heteromyidae; genus Dipodomys; species Dipodomys ordii. The sequence continues at coordinate 1,861,052 of NW_012267329.1, forward strand.
CGGCCACAATGGAGGTCTAAGGTCTTACTTTACTGGGCCTAGAGAATCACCACAATGATATACTAAGGTCTTCCTTCCCCTCCAGATAAAGCACAAACACTGCCCCATTTTACAGAAGAGAAACAGAAGCTTGAGGCTTGAACATGAGTCAAATGTTCTGCATTTTGGGCTGCTGCTCCCCACAAGTCTAAAGGGTAGCTTTGGTGGGAGCCAGTGCCAGAGCTAGGATGTAGACCTGGACTGGGTATTTGGAAGAGGATGGGGATGAGACAGCATCCTGGACTGTGGGGATTGCACAGCAGAGGCCATGCTGAAGGCAAGGTTTGAGTATGACTCTTACCCTCATTAGCAGTTCCGAGAGCCTGAGTTTCTCAGGAGAGGCCAAGAAGGCTCCTTAGAGGAAACAATAGTAACTTCACACCTGCAGGAAGTCAACAGGCAAAGAGTTTACTGGAAACTGATGGGAGAAATGTACATTTGTGGACACTCAATTTAGCCACTTTCCTTTTAAACCATACACTACTACATTTCAAAAGTTGAAGAAAAGTTTTTCAAATTATGGATTCGACACTCCAACTGGGTGAATGTTACCATGCCTAAAGTACACTTTAGGGGCACTATTTTTAAAGATAAGGAGAAGGGAAGGAAAACTAAATATTCTACCTAGAGCTGAGCACAAATGGCTCACACCTATAAACTAGCTATTCAAAAGGCTGTGATCTGAGGATCATGGCTCTTACTAGCATAGGCCAGAAGGTTCATGAGACTCTTGTCTCCAATTGATTATGAAAAAGCAGGAAGTGGAGCTATGCCTCAAGTATTAGAGAACCAGTCTTTAGTGAAAAAGTTAAGACTACCACCCAGGCCCTGAGTTCAAGCCCCAGTACACACACACACACACACACACACACACACACACACACACACACACACACAGAAGATTGATAATGACAATGATGATGATAATTAGAATAATAATAATTAGAATTCTACCTGAGATAGTAGCAAGTCCTACTCCTTTATATGATGTTATCCTTTATCTTTTATTTTCCAAAAGCTAATGTCACAGTGATGCCCTGCTTGCACCCTACTTGCCCAGTTGCATTTCACAAGGGAAGACAATGGAGGCTAGAAGGGAATCTTCTTGCCCAGAGCCCTTGAATATTAGCTGTAGGACTAGAAAGAGACAGTCCCCATGGTGGGAAGAAGAGCAAAGAGCAGTTTTTCCTACCAATAAACTTCAGACCTAGGACACTGGTGGCCTACAGCAAGCAGTAGGCCACTGGGTTTCCCCTGCTTTTCGTCACTGGGATCTCATCCACTACCTCCAAAAGCATGGAGCAAAGACTGAGGACAGGAACAGAAATAGCAATAGTTGCAAGATTAGCTTCAGGGCAAAGAAGGGTTCCTCCTCACTTGCCCTCAGAGCCCTCTTAGCTATCCCCTCTACTGCAGAGAACAAGAAGCAACAAGAAACAAGAAGCTTCTATGTACTCCTTGGGGAAGTATCTCTACAGGAGCCACTCTCATTGATGCACAGCCTGGTATGGGCAATGGGCTGCTGATTGGCTGTGTGAGTTACATCTCATAAGTAGCTTTGTCCAGCCCCTACATGGAATCCCGAAGCCTTTCTAATCTCCAGCAGCATCAGGACCCTTCCCATTGCCTGCCATACAACCCAAGAAGCAAGGAAAGGGACTAGGGTCTGCTAAGCATGATATCTGAGCTATTAACTCTTCTGAAATGCCTCCAAAAAGCCATTGCACCTCTAGGTTTCTATCTGAAGCCATGATTAAAAGCTGGTAGAATAGCTCAGCTCCAGACAATGGAGCTCTACATGACCTGGTCCTCAGGAAGCTAGGCAGAAACAGTAAGACCAGACGGAGCAACTCTGTAATGTTCATTTCACTCTAGAGCCTATATTCTCACTCTATCTTGGGGTCTCAGTACTGCTAAGACCTTGTAGCAAAAGCCAGAATGGCCAGGCCAGCCCTGTGCTTGGGCTGTCAGCCGGATGAGGCAGCTTCATGCAGGTGGCCTTCCTTCCTTACGCATGAGTGCCTTTGAGAGCCTCAAAGGACTTGGCAGGGTATCCAGATGTGCTCCTCATGCCTGGACAGTTAGCCAGAGAGGAGGCTTGGAGGTAGGGCTTTTGTTGCATTTGCTGCTCAAGGCTTTGCAAGCCCTTTCCTGCCCTACTTCTCTCCTGTCTCAGAGAATTAGTGGGGAGGTTGTCAGGATGAATCTGTAATGTTCCACTATCATTCGGAGACTGTATGTCAGGCTCTGAGCTTATTCTGAGACTACTGTGATTCTTTCTAGATGTTCCATATGCTCATCAGTAGAACTTTCTGGGAAACAAGTTATGCACATTGCAGGAGATCCAAAAAAACTGAGAGAGTGTCCCCAAAAGCCCATCCTTCTCTTCACAGGGGCCAACCCAGGAAAGGCTTGAGCATGTGATAGACTTGGCAAGCATCCGGCAAAGCACAAGCACCAACCAACAGAGGTGCTTGTGTGGCACAGATCAGGGTCCTGGGGCTCCTGGACCAAGCATGTAACTTTTGAGGTGCTGGTTGGTGAACCGGGAAGGGTCTAGAGTATCTAGAGAGCAGGGCTACCTGAAAGAACTCTGAGCAGCAGCCATTTGATTCTATAAAGTTATTCCTACATTTAGCAGCTGTTCCTTACCAGGGCACACCAACTGAATGGCAGCCCCACCTGAAATTGCTCGGATCCTCAGGAGGTAGGTCTCCTCTCCCAACTGTGTCTTGGCCCGTGACATACAAATGGGGATGTTATATGGAGGGATATGCATGAGCCATAAACTCCTTAATGTCTCTGAGCCGCTGTGTCCTCCTACATTCAATGGGAATGATGAGATCTACAGGCCAAGAGAGGTAGGAAAGGCCTGGGCTTGTTATCTGACAGGGAAATGAAATGGGAATGGGACTCTTTATTAGGGAAATGGGAATGGGACTCTTTATTAGGGGATCGGTTCTAAGGGCAGAGATTTCGCAGTTTAGACACCCAAGATCAGCTTACAGTTGGATCTCAAATATTGCGCTTTGCCTGCCTGTTCTTCTTTGCCTGCCTATTGGGAACAATACCTATTGTGGGCTTTGGGATGCATGCCTTTAGGTTCATAAACATGGCTCATCCCATGTTTTTCAGCTTTGTAGTCTTTGTTGTTGTTTTGATGCAATGTCTTACTGAGTCACCCGCAGTGGACTAGATGTGTAATCCTCCTGGCTCAGCCTCCCAAGTGCTAGGATTATAAGCCTGTTCCAACATACACATCTAAGGCTTGCAGTCTTCATTGTGCTTCTCCTTTCTCCTGTCCACCGGCTGCCCCAGGCCTACATTTATCCTGAAAGGCTCATTCTGTTTCCCTGTTTGCAAACCTGCACAGCATGGTCCTGCAGCATTCAACCCCACCTCATGCTCTTCCTGCTTTGCATCTTTGTGCTTGTGGGCCCTACTTGTCATTCCCTTCCCTAGAGCGAATTGTGGTTCTCATTTGTCTTATTCATTGTCATCTCACACAGCATCCTCTTCTATAGGAAACTTCTTCCATACCCTCCCTACCCCTCCAGGGACAGATGACATTTTTTTATACCCTCCATCATAGCATTGCTTGCATTCTTTACATGTTGTCTTTGCTGCTGTCAGATTCTACACAAGAGCAGGAAATGTGTTTGAGTAATCTTTGTATTTCAATATCCAGTATAAATCTGGTATAGAGTAGACCTGCTTATGCTAGGAATGTAACTTGGAGTAGAGTACTTTTCTACACGTGCAAAGCTCTGGGCTCCATCCCACAAACCAGAGGAAAAAAGCAAAACAAATAAACAAGAATAAATCTGCTTAGCTGATAAAAGAGGTCAATGCTTTTGTGGACAGATCTGACAATAAGTGCAGGGGGTCCCGCTAAATAGCTTTGACCAGCCCATGTCTCTCGGATGCAGGCCTGGAAGGACATCCCGAGTCTCTCAGGTGGTTTCTTAAAGGGTGGAAATCAAATCAGCTTTTATTCCTGTTGATGTCATGAGCATCTTGTTTTGCAGCTATTGTCTTCAAGGTGTAGAAGAGAGAGAGTCCTTCTCAGCAGTCTGTTTACTTTCCAAGGGCTCTATAATGAACATCTTAGTGATTTGGGGGGCTTAGAAGACTAGGCAGGCATCAACATGTCTGTGGGACTTTGGGGATACTTTGTTCAGGAATAAAAGGGACTATGTGGTACTCTACCCAGTCTTGTGTGGCTCTATCATTTGGTTGAATACACCTCAAAAGCACCTTGGGTCAGTTTTCCAGAGGGCTGGGTCTTTCTTCTGCACTTCCCTCTGTGCCTGGCTCCTAGAAAGAGGGAGATGTGGAGTCTCCTTTCAGGTTCCTTCTGGTATTGAGCCCTTCTGTATGAGAGTAGGAAAAGAGAGAGAATGAGAGAAAAAGAAAGGGTGGGGGGCAAAGACACAGACTTCTCCCATCTTCCTCTTTGTCTCCCTTCTTCCTTCCTGCTTTCAGGATAAGTACTCTGTGCACAGTCTTGTTTTGCATACTTAGGAGAGGTGCCAGATAATTCTCTGGTATAAAAGATTTACCAAGGCAGTGAAGGCCCTCTACCAGTGACATATTCTATGGCTCACCTGACAGCCTCTAAGAGTGTTCTGTTAGTCTGCATAACAGTACACAAACATTTGCTTATGTGAACTGAGAAGGAGATTAACCATGACTACCCTAGCAGTACCTTCATGCTACATGCTCCTGCTGGCCCAGACTCCAGTGCACTTTCATCCTTGGAAGTCCCCAGCAGGCAAGGACTTACTGGTGGCCACTCTGTCAGCGATACTATCCTATTTATTCATTTTGCTAATATTGGTTGGGCACCTACTTGGTATGCTGTTGTAATTACTGTTGATTCAGCCAAGCAAATTCCAGAACTTGGAGAGGTCATATTCTTGTCAGAGAAAACAAACAACAAGCAGGCTAAATGGGAAAATACATAGGTGGGTGCAAGAGGAATATTGGGAAGGGCCCTGGATGCTTAGGAAAAAGGCCTGGCTGAGAGTTGAGAAACACAGAGCAGTGAAGGACTCTAACCCCAAGGGAGACAAGGCAGACAAAGCTGGAGGTGAGCTGCTCCTGTGCTTTGAAACCAGAGCTCTTGTAGGGACAGGACTGGGACTGGTGGCGTTCTGATCGCCTGGCCAAGAGACCTCGCAGATGTCAAGAGGAACATTGTCTTTTATACCTAAGGATATGGAAAGCCTTGGAGGAGGCCGACATGGTACATTTTATAACTGGAATGATAATACCTGGAACAGTAACTTTAAGGAAAACAGATTTATGATTTGTTCATGGTTTTAGAGATTTCAGTCCCTAGTGCTTGGCTCTGTTAATTCTGAGCCCATGGGGAGGCAGAACAGCATGTGAACAAAGAAGCTGTTTATCTTATAGGAAGCTGGGATCATGGGGAGGGGACTGAAGACTAGCTATATTCTTCTAAGACATACCTCAAGGGAGCTAAATCATATCTCCTAAAATCTCCCAAACCTTCTCAAATTAGCACCGCTCTTTGGTGACTAAATGGTTAACCCATGAGCCCATGGTGGACCTTTCCTATTCCATCCATAGCAGCAGAGATGGCAAGTTTTTTCTGTAAGACTAGGTAGGATTTTCAGCTTCCTGGGCTATAATACCTATTCGACCTTGTGCTTGTAGCTACAATCAACTATAGATAACTTGTGAACACATGGACATGATGTTTCAATAAAGTTTTATTTTAAAAAGTAGGTTGTGGATAATGGATCCATAATATGCCACTCCTGTGTAGAGGAATAAATATAGAATTTGGAGGAAACCAGACATTGGTTCAAGATACTTAACAAATGGGTCACCTTGGATTAGTTATTTTGCCTTTTCGTGTTAGACTTCTCATATCTATTAAGTAGCCACTATAGATCATTTATCAACCAATTTATTTTAAAATGATTATCACGCTCCTATAAATCAAAAACACAACAGGAACTAGATAGACATGGCCCTGCCTATTTGGAGTCCATCCCAAAAGGACAAAAATAGGAGATAAGAACTCAACTAGTATGGTACTTGGCTCTTGGCAAGAGCTTTCCTCTAGCTGTAGTGCCACTAATTCATCTTTGAGGACACACTGGGTTCAGTTCACTGTCACTTTTATTCAAACTGAGTAAAAATGTAGGGACTTGTGATGCTATAACCCAGGACTTCAATATGTTTGCAATACATTATTATGCAACACAGGTCTAATTGTGAATCATAATTTTTTCATTAACTGATCTCATTTTACTTGGTAATATCCATTTAGGCATTTGAGAGCAATAAAACTACATTTCTTTTAAATATTATATGATTCAGTTGGTTCACTGACTTAGATTTTTACTACCCCCCCTTATTCCAAAAGAATGAGTCATACATCTTTTTAGAGATAACAAGGACCTTCAAGATCATACAAGTCAGCTTCCTTTTAAATATACCCTCTAGGTGAGAAGGATGAGCAAGGGTACCCCAGTTCTAGGTAGAATATTTGGGCAGATCCGTCACAGGCCTGAAAACCTTTGCTTTGTCTTGGAAATGCTTGCACGTCTAACATTTCATTCCTCAGTATATCCTGATCTGCTTGATGAATTTGATTTTCCATTATTTCTTTAAGAAAAAATGGTAACCAAGGTGATATAGCATTTGGAGATGTGTGCAGACAAGCTTGCTTCTCTGTAGAGCTAGTAAAGCACTATGCACATAAAGTTCCCAGGATTGAATCTCAGCTTCTTCATTCCTTTTTGCTTGAACTTGGGCCAGTTTCTTGTCCTCTCTGTGGTTCACTTTCTTCATCTGCTCAGAAGTGATGATCTGAGAGAGATAACTGATAGGAGGGACATGCTAAGAAGAGGGTCTGATCCGTGGGAAGAGGAGCTCTCAGTAAGTGCTGGCTGTTAAACGTATCCAAGAAGTTACACGTGTGTCAAGTTAGAGGACAGGGCCAGAGAAGAGGCCCTTAGACTGGCCAGCACCTAGCCATCCCTTTATATATTTTTTTGCTTCTCTTGTTCATTAAACTCTCTAGCTGAATCAGTGCATTCTATTTGCTTTCTACACGCTTCTGGTGATAAGGGATTCCTACCAGTGGAGTACCTCCTCCATGTTGAAAGGACCTGGGCTTTGGAGATCCTCCTTGTTACCAGGCATCCTCCTCCCCCCCCCGCCCCGGGCCTGCCCTTAGCAGAGTAGCCCAAGAGGAGATGCATTCTATGGCTCTGATTTTGCCTGTCTCTTCATTATGCCACATTCATATTGGCTCCATGCAGGGGACACTGGCAGATATCCCACACCTGCCTCTCCTGATCCTTACCTCTTCCTGCTTTCTTGGATTTTTCTCTCCTGGGGAATGGGCTTCTATCTTTTACTTACCGCACATATTTATGATCATAAAAGGCAATGTCCAGTAGGCTAAGCATCTCTGTCCAACTTCTCCAATTTCTAACCTTAGAAAGTTTGTCTGACCACCTATTCCAAGAAACTAATCTGAAGTTCTGGCTTGGCAGCTGTGCCTGGCAAGATCTGTTACCCTCCTATAAAAGAGATGTTTAAATGGCCTTCCCTTGTTAAAATAACTTTAACTACCATTGATTATGTACTCATTCTGAGATATACACTGATCTAAGAACTTCATATACATTATTTAATGCAATCCACACAGATCTCTGTGGGAGGTATCATGATCCCCACATCACAAGTGGGATAATTTCAGCTCAGGGAGATGCGAGTGTTTTGTGTGATCTTGTAGCTAGCAGGTAGTAGAATAGGATTTGAATCCCTGACTGAATCTGAAGCCTGGGTCCTTCCCATGTTCTTGGAAGTTCCTGGGTAACTATGAGTTGTCACCGACCCCACCAGGGACCCAGCAAGCAGTATCTAGAGCATGTGACAAACTGGAGGTGGTTTGGTCATCATCTGAATCCTTATCTCCTCCACGGTAAACAGAATCAGAGTAGCAGGAAGTGGAGAGGCCTGTGGTAAGCACAGACAGTTAAGTGCCATAGGGTGGGCCAGTTTTCAGCAGGACCAAACAGTGGGAAAAGATATGCACAGACAGGTTGGAGCAGAGATAAAGACCCTAGGCTGGTTGTAGTAGTCTTAGAACTGACCAGTAGGAGATGGTTGCCTGCTGAGGAAAGAGAAGCAAAGACCCAGTGGAGGACCGACCAGGATAGCATCCCCGGCAGGAATGGAAAAAGCTGAGAGTTTGTGCTGAAGACATGAGGCATACGGCACACATTCCATCAGCTTTGTGGTCAACCCTGCTGGGTAGATTTCTACATCCCTAGTGTCTAGTGGCTATTAAATAGATGAAGGAATAGAGACTCATGGATGAATAAATCTGTGGGAAGCATAAACAGTTGCACTCCATTTCCACCCAGCAATGAAGGGGCTCAGATTGTTTTATCTAAGTGTGGTATGAGGAAGAGAAGGGGGTTGTAGCATATTCAGGAATACATTCTGACCCACTATCTCCTTGTCCCTTCTTTCTCCAGAGGCTCCTGCCAAGCCTGAGGAGGCAGAGGCTGAGCCCTTCACAGACTCCTCTCTGTTTGCACACTGGGGCCAGGAGCTCAGCCCTGAAGGCCGCCGCATGGCCCTGAAGCAGTTCCAGTACTACGGCTACAACGCCTACCTCAGTGATCGCCTGCCCCTCGACCGGCCCCTGCCTGACCTCAGACCCAGTGGGTGAGCAGAGTCAGTGACTGGGCCCTTGTCAACCTGCCTATTGGGGAGATGGGTCTTCACAGTGCTGGGAACAGAGCCAGGACTGGGTATCAGACCCTGGACATCTTTCCTACTTCAGCCAGGATCTGTCCCTTCTTCTTCAGTGTCTCTATCTGTTGTGTAGGGAGAAAGCTTCCCTCCATTAGACATTTTTTTCCCCATTAGACATTTTGAGAACCAATAATCTAACTTACCCTTCAAGGGTATTATAGCCATCTGGCATTCCCCCTAATGTGTCATTTTAATCCAATTAGTTGCATTTTTATGAAGAATTTTTTCCCTGTAAATTAGTTTTTTAAAGATGCATTCATTTTCCAGGACTAACAAGTCATTACACCCAACAGAGAAGTCTGTCTTGACTTCTGTCTTTGTTACAAAGGATGTTCCTTTAAGGTTTAGTTAGAATTTTTATTACTCCTAATTATTAAAAATGTGGGCACGTACTACAGCTGAGAAAATCTCATTAACTTTTGTGAGCTCCCCCACACCTTCTTTCCCCCCTTTTTAAACTCTTCATTTTAAAGTTTTATTAAAAGCTACAATCTGAAGTGAACTTTTACCTGGAGTTTTCAGGAAAGATCTTGTAGTGGGGTTTGGAGGCTATGTTATTTTAAAGGGAAGAGTTCAATTTAGTTCCATTGACATTTATTGAGCACCTGCTGTATACCATATAATTGCGTGTGGTTATTCTTGGCCCAGATGGAAGCTGACTTCACTGAAGAGATGAAAGGGCTGGGTGCTTACAAAGTGAATGAGGACTGGGTATTCACTTAAGGATTATTTGTAAAGTCCTCATTATGTGCCAATCTAGTCTAGGGATGGGATAAAGTAGTGTGTAAAACAGACAAGAGTCTCTGCCTTCACAGAGCTTTCATTCTAGATGGGTGGGAAGATACTAAGTAAGCCAGATAAGTAGAATTTTTTGATGATAGTAAGCACTGTGGGAAAACATGAAGTGGAAAGGGGGATAAGAAGCTCCTGGGTTAAGAATGGGAATTGTAGGTTTCTATGGATGACCCAGAGAGGTCTCACAAAGAGGGCAAAACCTGAGTGAGTGAAGAGCTAGAAAAGTTGAAGAAGAAAGCCATGTGGCTATGAAAGGGCAGAAACAGTCCTCACAGAGCACATGTTTGTCATCTGGCTACTAGGGGGTATAATTAAGAGGATCACACTCCTAAGGCCCATTTTTGCTGCAGGCAAAACCTGTAAGACCCTATCTGAAAAGGCAAAAAACAGCAACAACAACAAAGTCTGGTGGCCTTGTGTAGAGTATGGTCCTTGAGTTCAAACACCAGTACCACCAAAAAATAAAAAGAAAACAGAAAAAAAGAAACAGTCAGAGGGACTGGCAAGTTCTACTCTAAAGCATTAGTGTGCTCAACATGTTTGAGAAAAAGGAAATTGGCCCGTGTGGCTGAAACAAGGGGGCAGTTGTTGAGCAATCTACAAACTTCGGATGCCAAACTCACACCCAGACCAATTAAACGAGGGTTTCCAGGGTGGTGCTCAATGTCCTAATGTTTGGCTCCAAACATTGTGATTCAGATGAGAAGCTGAATTTGGGAATCACAGAAGGGCTTTGTCTGTTGTGAAGTATGTGTTGTTTACTAGGCAAGGTAGGGATTCATGGGAAAGGCTGTAGCAAATTAGTAACATGCTCATATTATCACTGTCAAAGGGCCCAGTAGCTGCTGGGCTAGCTGATGAAAGAGGGAGCTGGAGGCAAAGAGAGCAGGCAGGAGACTGCTGCATACCCAGAGGAGAGGCAGAAGGCTGGGGCCCGGATAGCCCCAGTTGAGATGGTGTTGGATTCTGGAAATACCAGAAAGGTGACTTCAACTATATCTCATAGAGCCGTAGCCCATGCAGCATGCCCTAGGGACCATCCTGGGTCTAGGAGAGATTCAAGTCTGATGTGGACAAGATAGAGAAACTCCAGAGAAAGTGTCCTCAGGTGGAGTTGGAAACTCCACAGAAGAGCTGTGGATGAGGCAGCTAACCTAGCACAAAAGACAAGACACGCTTAGTACATGTTTGTTCATAATTAAAGGGAAGCTAAGAAACAATCAACAGGAAGTGTGGCCCTTACTGCAGCCTGTGATAGCAATAACCGGTATTGTCTCCGGCTGGACTTTGTGGAGTGCCTTTGCCATTGACCCATTGACAACTGATGGAACAATAGGAGAGGTCATAACCTGTCTTTCCCATTTCTAGTGTTGGAAACCAAGAAACAAAAGGAGTGAATGAGCCAAGCACTAGTAGCTCATGCCTGAAATCCTAGCTTACTAAAGAAGCTGAGATCTGAGGACTGTGGCTCAAAGCCAGTCCAGGCAGGTACGTTGGTGAGACCTTTATCTCCAATTAATCACCACCAGCAAAAAAGGGAGCCATAAGTGGAGCTGTGGCTCAAATGATAGAGAACCAGAGTGAAAAAGATGAAAGATAGCCCCAGGCTTGAGTTCAAGCCCTAGCACTGACTTGTGTGATGCGTGCTTGCGCGCGCGCACACACACACACACACACACACACACACACACACAAAGAATGAGTGTTTGAAGTTACACAATCGAACAAGTAGCTGAACTTGAGCCCTGAACCCTACATCTAATGCCAAAGCTGGCCTTAGGCTGTGGCCCACAGCTGTGTTTGTTTTGACTGTATACCATGCTGCTCTGAGCTCACAGTGGAGCCCTTTGGTCACTTCCAGTAGAGTTTGAGGGACTCTGAAGGATGCTAGGTGGGCAGAATTCTGCAGTTTCCTCCTGAGATGATCAGAACAGAAGGCCCTTCCCTCCACCCAGGGCTCTACAGTTTATGGAGCTTCCACAACTCCCGTGGGAGGCAAGGTGACTTTTGTTGGCCCTTCCTCTAGACAGAAAAACACTGTCCAATAAAGGCAGAGAACACTGAGCCTTCTCAGTTCTCAGAGAGAGCTCTGGGCAAGTGGCTTTAACAACAGGCAGTTTCTCTTTGCACATGAACTTGGAAGGCCCTGTCCGGTTCTATTTCAGCTTACATGCTGGACACACACCCAAGACAGAGAGCTGTTAGTGGATCACTCAAAAGAGCGTGTGCTTAGAGAGAACAGGGCTTTCCTTTGTCTACTAATTTCCATGAAAACATACTTGCCTTATAACATGCCCATCACTTGGCTCATCCTATTTAATTAATTTCAGAAGCACTGCACCAATGACCTGACTCTCATCCTGCTTCAAACATTTCTACATAGCATAAGCCATGTCTTTCAGGCGTGCCTTTGGGCTCTTTGTATTCACTTTCTGGCTTTTCTCAGTGACTTTCTGAAGTAGATACTATTGCCAGTCTCCATTTTACATAAGAGGAAAGTGAGGCACAGCTTCCTGAGGGCAGATGCCCTCAGGATAAGAACTGAAAATGAACCCAGGCTGTGTGGAAATAGTATTTGTGCTTGTAACCACTGTGCTATGCCATCAGCAGGTATCAATTTGTGTCCCATCACAGGGTTGGAGGGCCTGCTTTAACATAGCATGAGTTTAGGAGGAATGAATATTTGTTTCTACATGTTGGAAAATCTTTTTAGTGAGCATCAGATTCATTACCAAGGCTCAGAGCAATGCATAGAATATGATAAAGGTTCAAAATTGAACTTAACAATGCTCGATAGGAAATGTGCTCATTAACTTACTCATGTAACTGTAACCCCTTTGTACACTATTTTTACAATAAAAACATTAAAAAATTGAACTCAGGTGGATGAGAGGAAGTTCCCTGTTACCAGTAGTCTCCAGAGAATCTTGCCATGTGGCTATTGCTTAAACCTGAGCCCCTAAACCTCCTGAAGCCTTCTGTTACCTCTTATCTGCCCTGAGAGTGGGGGAGTCCTTAGATTCTACTTTTGGTGTTCTTAGCTTTGTTATTCTATATTCCAACCCTGGTGATATGTTTGATTATCCTGGAGAAAAAAGGGGGTGCTCAGGATCCTTTGCCTCCCTTTTGTCATGTCTGGCTGGTCTCTTCTGTTTTCTCTTCTTTTCTGGGTGCTGAAAGATGTCATTTGGATATGCTCAGACAAGGCATAATCAGAGAAGAAACATAATCTTTCCAGTTGGTTGGTAGTCATTATTAATATATTGACCAAAAATTCTACTGAGCACCCAGTGTGTGTCAGACACTAGCAAAGCATGAGGCAGACCTAGATCCCATAGACCACAATGAGGTGGAAATGCAGACAGAAGGGGCTGCAGGGCAAGACCCTGATGGGAAATTTTGTTGATACTTCCTAGTGTCCTTAGAGAAGAGTCAGCCTGGTAGCTTCCTAGGAAGCAGGAGCTGAACTGTAGAAGCCCTGCCCCTCTGAAGCCTCTGTGGCCTGGAAGGTGACATGGACATGGAGGCTCCTTTCTCTAACTTTTATGCTCCCCTTCACACTGGATGGAAGGACATGGAGACAGGAAGCACAACACTTTTCTTATCCTCATATGCAAAGAAAGAAGAAAAGCTTCCTTTCTCAGAGGCTTCTGGGGACATCAAAGTATTCCCTTTATCCTGATTCTTCCAACAGGTGCCTGGACCATCCAGGAGACAAACATCACCATCCTCTTCTGACAATCCTCATGGACCTTCCTCCCATGCCAGGCTCAAGGTCTGAGCCAGGGGTGTGCTTGTTTCCTTCCTGTGCTGGGAAGACCTATGGCCTCTCAGGGTTACAGGGAGGAAATGCCACATCCCTGCCTGCTAGGTTTTTCTCTGTCTCTTATGACCCTGGATATAGGAACCAGAGTTTTGTGGCTCTTTCTGTGTGCCTCCTCCTGCTTCCTTGTGTTCACCTCCTTTTTTTTCTTATCAATAGGCTCCAAAATACCATCAGGGTAGCAAAAACCAACAAAGGAAACACCAAGCCTTAATGGGGTGTAAACTGCAGAGGCATGCCAATTTGTTGGAATTACATATTTATGGCCTGGGTGTTTCCATGAGTGTAAGTCAAATAGCAATGCTTTGAACAATGAAGGTGTAAGAAAGGGATTGAGAAAGTCCTTGCCCTTATACATTGGAGTGGAGAGCAAGGACAAAGGAAGCATATTTTGGTTACTGAGAGGGGTATGAGCTGAGGAAATGGGCTGTACAAGAAGCAAACTGGCTTCTTGGGCAATGAGGCACAGTGGGTGTTCTACCCCTGAAACAGAGGGTCAGGATGCAGCAACAGATTCATGTCACATTTATTTTTTACTTGCAAGCAGTGGTCATTTCCAAACAGGGGCATAGGGAATGCTACTTGATGGGGAGAGATGGGGGAGGGATGCGGAGGAGACTGTGGATAAGTGAGTAGGAGATAGAGGGCCCAAGACTCTAGCTTGAGGCCAGCCATGTTGTCATGGCAACTCTGTGGCCTGCCTCCAAGGTAGTTCAGGGCAGAGCCCCTGGCAGCCACTACTTCCTGTCTCCTGCTAGAAATCATGAGAGGCTCCTAAGCCTTGTCAGTAATGACTCTGCTTTTTTTCTCCAGTCCCTCCTCTGAGATCCATGTCCCTTTCTTCTAGTGGTGAGAGTGGACTTGTCCTTGGGGTGATAGTTGGGTTAGGGCCTGAGTGGGATCACCAGGGGCTGGTAAAAGAGAATAGACTAGTTTCTGCAACTCTAGATTGGAGTCACTAGGAAAAGTCAGTACATAAGGCCTCACAGGAGCCCAGACCCAGAGCTGGAGAGATCCTGTACTGATACCCAAGTGGGAAGGAGGGGGATAGAATGAGAGCAAAGAAAGTATACGTGTACTGGGTCCTGGATCTCCTAGCATGCAGGCCAGGGTCTATTCAAGGTGCTGTGGTTATTTGCCGTCATGAATGTGATATGGCCATAGGACTGTGTGTATTATTTGGAGGTCACAGTGCTTGAGTGGGCAAGATTGTTTCAACGGTACAGACCCCGTGTCTGAGATCTTTGAACTTTGAAAGCCAACGGGACTGGCTTCGTGGGTACATGGACAGGCAGGATAATGGGCTTATGAGATGTGCCCATCCTAATTCCCTAAACTCTGTCTATGTTATGCTACAAGGCAGAGGGGAATTAAGGAATTAATCAGATGATGTTAAAATAAGGAGATTATCCTGGAATACTGGGGTGAGCCCTTTGAAGTCACAGGGCACTTCAAAGTACAAGAAGAAGATAAAACAGAAAAATGGCCATGAAAGGAGATGTGAACTTCTCCTGATGGCTTTGAAGGCAGAAGGGAGCCATGAACAAGGAAATATAGGCAGCTAATAGTGACCAGCAAAGTCAGAAAAATTCTCCTGTACAGCCTCCAAAAGGAAAATTGTTCTGCCCCACTATGACTTTAGCCCCATGATACCTAGGTTAGACTTTGTGATGTCCAGCTCTAAAAAATGACAAACTCGTATTGTCCAACAAGTCTGTCACAATATGTCACAGAAGCAATGTTAGTATTAGAAAAATAATACAGCAAATGACTTACTGCATAAGACTCTATAATTGAAGAGCTCTGTGCTTGCTTTAATGCTCTGTAGTCATTTGGTTAAAATAATTAGTAATTTTGCATAAGGGACATCACAATTCGTTTTTACATCCCCCTTCCTTCTAGTTGTATAGCTGGTCTAATACTGAACATTCTTTCGGAATACTGAACATTTGCAATACTAAGAAACCTGCTCAAGTTCCCACAGGGGCTATTGGGTAGAGCTAGGAATTTCATATTGTCCTCATGACCTTAGGACTCTACCTCATCGCCTGTCCCTGCCAAGCCATAGTGTGTTTCTCTGACTGGGTGCCTTAGCCCTAGAGAAGATGCAGAGATCTCTGAAAGACCTGTTCTCTGGTATCACAGCCTCAGAACCAACAGGGGAAAGAGCATCCTTAGCAGTGGCCCTGCTGGCACAGTGGAAATATGAACTGCATAAACATCATTGGGAAGAAATGCTCTTTAACCAAAACACTCTGGAATAATACTTCTGGTTCTTGTTAGTGTTATACTCATTATGGGCCTATCGTATAATATTGTTGTTCTAAAAGCCATATTAATAAAGTGTAATATCTGAAAAGAGGGAGCTGATAGTTTTGTTTGACTCTGTTATTGAGATCTTAACTGTAGAAATGTATTTTAAAAAATATAGAGAATATAGACCATTTAGAGACCAACAACCCAGAACAGAAAGCGAATTACATGACAGATAATATTTCCACTTGGATTATATGAGTGTGAAGAAAACCTAGTTTACTGGACTCTAAGGAGAGATATCTCATTTGCAAGCTAGGTGACCTCCAGTAAGTTACCTAGACTTCTGTGCTTTGATTTTCCTATCTGCAAATTAGGGATTGTAATACAACAATTGAGTAAGATAT
The DNA here is from genome assembly GCF_000151885.1 of Dipodomys ordii. Classification (NCBI taxonomy): domain Eukaryota; kingdom Metazoa; phylum Chordata; class Mammalia; order Rodentia; family Heteromyidae; genus Dipodomys; species Dipodomys ordii. The sequence goes on from NW_012267329.1 coordinate 1,877,180, forward strand.
GCAGTCGCTGACATGTCATAGCTGCTAGCTAGCTTTTTGTTACCTTTATTAGCTATGTCTCTGAGTTGCAAGAGATATGAGCTGGGAGATGGTCATGATTATGAGCATTCTCCAAAGTACTGATGTGTAGACAAGAACCATGTGGACAAGGTCTGGGGTAGAAGAGAGCATATGGAAGAGAAAAAGATGGGTTGAGAATATAGAGGAGAGAGATACAAATTGTGGGACAGATCAGACTGAAGTTCCTGAGAGTAAGATCTTGTTTGTGCCCTGAACCAGCTCTGCTGGAGCAAAGATGCCCTTTCTCCTTTGGGACCTGCTTTCTCTTGTGTCCTGGCAGATCTCTGAGATCCACTCCTCTCTGTCACTCTGGTCTCTGAGCTTCAGCTTCTAGTATCTTGGCAGATGTGCTTTTCCTTACATTCCTAAGTGCTAGTTGTCATTATATATATATATATATATATATA
>NW_012267329.1:1880972-1933252 GCF_000151885.1 Dipodomys ordii
GTGGTAGAGTGCTAGCCTTGAGCTGAAGAGCTGAGGGATAGTGCCCAGGCCCAGAGTTCAGGCCCCACAACCCGACCCAAAAACAAAAAAACAAAAACAAAAACAAAAGAATGGCCCTCAGGTATTGGATGTTATTTGGTTATCAATTTGTGGCACTTTTGGGAAGTGGTAGAGAGGTGACCTAGTGGGACCCTGGCTCTGACCTGCCTCTCTTTGCATCCTGAGCATTACAAGGTGAGCAGCTTTCTTCTGCCATCATGTGCTATCCTACGCTAGGGCCAAGAAATCACAGACTGAAACTTCTGAAGCTACGAAACAAAGTAAACCCTTTCTTCCCTTAAACTGATTTATTTTCTCTGTGGGCAGTATAGAGAAGAATGCGTGTTAGTCCACTCTTACTCTGATACTAAATACATTATTTATTTTACTGTAATTGTAACCAAAGTGCCTGACAGAAACCATTTCAGGGAGGACTTATTTTGGCACATGGTTTCAGACAGTTTAGACCATGTTCACTTGGATCTATACTTCTGGATCTCTCATGAGGTGGAACATCATCATGTCATGTAGATGGAGAGTTTTTACCTCATAAAAGACTAGAAACAGAATGCAAGAAGGTATACCCTTCAAAGGCAGGACTCCAAAGACCTACTTTTGCCAACGAGGTCCCACCTCCTAAACTTTGCAGAACCTCAAAACGTAACATCGCTAGCTGATGTCCAAGCATTCAAAACATGAGTCTATGGAGGCCATTTCATATTCAAATCACAATATTTGTCCCCTGGCTTAAGGTTATCTTGTAATTTAAAATGTACTTAGTGCATCTCCAAGAGTCTCCAAAGTCTTAACAGTTCCAACACTGTTCAAAAGTCCAAATCCAATGTCTCTTTGAGACTTAGGCAAACACTTAACTATGAGCTCCTGTAAAATTGTAAAACTATCTGCTTCCAACATGCAGTGTAAACATTCCAAAAGAAAGAAATAGCAGCATCGCATGGAAAGATTGGGCTGAAGCCCATCATGACGATCACTAAATCCTATAGCTCCATGCCTAGAATTTGGGACAGATGATGTTGTGCTGAGAACTCCAATGCACTTGGACCGCCCGTCCTCTATAGCATTGACATTTATAGTCCACATAGCCTCTCTCTTGGGCTGATTCCACTGATTGCTTTTCTTGCCAATGTTGCATGTATCTGGGGTTGTAGATTGGGCTTCTTCCTCACAGGATCATCATACATCATCCTCTGAGGGCTGCCTGTGAGGATTCCAATGTTGTCACACATTGCCTAACCTACCAGGCTTTCCTTTGAAATCAGTGTGGAAGGCTCCATGTTCCCATAACTTTTACATACTACATGACTGCATCATATGGATGACACCAAGGTCTGACACCAGCTTGAGCTTTAGTCCAGCCCCCTTGGAGGATGGCTGTAGTAGCTTCTGAGTGTCTGGGTTATGCAGAAACATCTCAGGTATTTCTGTTTCTGCAGGGTACCAAGAAGTACTTTCTTCCCAAGGGAAAGTCTTTCAAATGAATTTTTTTTCGAGCTCACAACATACAGCATCAGGTCAGTTACTAAGACACTCCCGGTGCTGGATTTCTTTCTAATGGTTCTAATCTCTTTAACTGCTATTCTCTCCTCATGTAAAACTTTAAATGCCCTCTTTTGTTTAGCCAAATTGCACATTTCTCAAATCTTTCCACTCTACTGCTCCCAATTCTCACTAGCTAAAAATAAATGATAATACCTATGTAATATCTTGAATGCTGGGCCTGCCTTTGAAATTTCCTCTGCCAAATTAATTACTTTTAAATTCAACCTTACTCAAAGTCTCTGGATACAGACAAAATATAATATAAACAAATTCTTCAATAGAATGTAGCAGGAAGGGCTTCCATTTCCCAATATCCTCATTTCTACCTGAACATGTATAAGCCTGGCTTTTATTCCTGTTGGCATTCTAGTTTTCTGAGCACCCACACCAGAACTGCCCATTAAACTCTGCTTAAAGAAGCTTATGCTTTCTCTAGCCTACTTCTCCAAACTTTTCCAAATTGTTCCCATTTACCAGCTCCAAAGGCTTAATAACCACGTTGGTTTAGTCAGAGCAACAGCCCTACTTCCCTGACTCTACTTTTCTGTAGAAGTTACTTTTACATAGCTGTGACCAAAATACCCAATAGAAAAAAAATCTTATAGGAGGAAGGGTTTATTTTGGCTAATGGCTTAAGATGATTCGGTTTGTGGTCATGGTCACTTGGCTTCATTTTTCTGGACCCATTGTAAGGCAGAACATCATGGTGGTGTCACAAGGAATCATAGTATCTCATAGTGGACAGGAAGTAGACCTCAAGGAAGGGACTAAAGACCAGGTATACCTTCAAGGCACATCCCCAGTGATCTTCCTCCCTATACATATCACCTCCTAATACTTACAGAATGTCAGATATAGTGCTTACAACTTGAGACCAAGCATTCAATACACGAGCCTGTGGAGAACATTTCTTATTCAAGCCTTAAGACTAGGGGAGAACCTCTTAGCAGTGCACATGGGAGAGGAAAAGTCTTACAGGAGTAGTTGCTGGGCTGACAGGTGAAGCCAGCTGAATTCTGGTGCAGCTATTCAAGGATGGAATGGGTTCTGAGCAATCTTCTTCCATGACAGCTCTGGGAGGCATGCTCCAGCTGCAGTGCTCAGGCAGCAAAGGTGTCTGTCCTGAGTTCAGTATCCTGCAATGATAATGAGGGCTATGCCCCAAAAGTATGCGCACATCTTCTCCAACATGTTCCTTCTTCCCTCCTTCTTCTCCCTTCCTTTCCTTTTCTCCTTACTTCCCTCCCTTCTTCCCACAACATTCCTTTCCATTCTGCTTATGTGGAAAGAAAGACAGGAACCCCAAATGAGCACCAGGATGTTGGGAATGTGAGGCTGGAAGAGTCTGAAAGGAAATTAACTCCACAAATCAACAGAATGTCTGCAGTCTGCTCTGTACCATGCTGGGTGGTGACATGCATATGTGAGTGAGGCCAGTCCCTTCCCTTGAGAAGCACATGATGAAACCATAGGACAACCAGCTCTCTTACTTTGCTGGAGCATTTGCTGCTCAAACTGGGAAAATCACAGGCAAAGCGGAAGAGGTGATCACCTGTTATAGTCACATGGTGGCAAGAGATGTCTCTTATGAAGTTTAGTGGTAACAGAAGGAAGGGAGGGAATTGAGAAGGAAACAGTGTGAAAATTATTTCTACAATGAAATTTCTTCTGTTCCTTGCATATGTGATATAAGAGAATGAATTCTGCACATCTAAGTGACCATTTCTTCCTACAGTGATGACAGGGAAAGAAGTGGAACGCATTGTTTATGTTTCCCCCAGCAAGGCAGGGAAAGCTAGGAAAGCTGAGACCAGTGCCTGGGTGCCTCATCTCCATGATAGTTCACTTCCTCTAAAAACCATCATCCTTATCCCTTTTTCTTATCCCATCTACTCCTCTCCTCCCTGCTTACCCAGACCCACTTTCAGTTATAAAACAAGCAAGCAAACAAACACACAGAGGATGGGGGAAGCTGCACGTGACCAGGAGAGGGTGACTGTTGCAGGTGGCTGTAGCTGGAAGGGCCTGAGCACTCCCTAGAGAGAAGAGAAAAGAAGAATTTAAAAAGGTCAGGACATTTAGCCTGGAGGGACCATTTAATTACAGTGTAAAGAAATTGAGAACTTCTAGAAACTGTGAGAAATGGAGACCAAAAATTCAAAGGAAGAAAGGACAGAAATCACGAGCCAGCTGGTATAGGGAGGAATACTGACTTTCCTTTGAGAGAGGAAGTTTATGGGGAACAAGGAATATTCTGCGATCACATGAAGTGGCATGGATATAAAGTGAAGGCTGTACATAAAATGAACAATGCCGTTAGCTTTGTTTTTATGCTGAAATGTTCACTGAGGACCTACCATGTACCAGGTCCTGGTTGAAGGTAGGAAGATAGCATAGTCACAAAACAAAGTCTTTGCTCTAAGGAGCCACATTCATTACTGGAGGGAGAGAGAGAGAGACTCACCTACATAATAAACAAGTACCAACAGGATGCAATAGACTAGGTATTCTGTTATCTGCTAAGGAGTTTTCATATAAAAGCTATATGTTCAAACGTCTTTCATATATGAAAATAGTGCTCTGCAGGGTTCAGCTTGTAAAACAACTATAACATTTTGATTCTGCTTGGAGAGAACTCATCAGGAGACCAGCTTACAGTGACTGCCAGCTCACACCATCCTGGCTGTTACTGGGAGAAATTAAATTTGGTCTCCTCTGATAAGGGAGGTTGGATAGTACCATTTAAAACTAAGAAGAGGGGCTGGAAAGGTGGCTCAGTGGTAGAGCGCTTGCCTTGCATGCCTGAGGCCCTGGGTTCGATTCCTCAGCACCACATAAGCAAAAAGAAAAAAGCCAGAAGTGGCACTGTGGCTTAAGTGGTAGAGCGCTAGCCTTGAGCTGAAGAGCTGAGGGACAGCGCCCAGGCCCAGAGTTCAGGCCCCATGACCGGACCAAAATAAATAAATAAATAAATAAATAAAAATAAAACTGAGAAGAGAGTGAGGAACCAGGCACTGGTGGCTCATGCCTATAATCTTAACTACTCATGAGGCTGAGATCTAAGGATCAGGGTTCAAAGCCAGTCTGGGCAGGAAAGTCCATGAGACTCTTATCTCCAATTAACCATTAGAAAACCAAAAGTGGTGCTGTGGCTCAAGTGGTAGAATGCTTGACTTGAGCTGAAGAACTCAGGGGCAGCACCCAGGCCCAGAATTCAAGTCCCATGACCAAAAACAACAACAACATAAAGAGAGTTAACCCTATCTCTGAAAAACAGTTGGGGAACAATGTGGAGATGTAAAAGTGAGGCTGAGAACTCATAGGACACCCCTGGCTAGCACACAGAGCCCCAGGTCTAGAGTCTTCAATGCTACTGGAATTTACCAGGGAAGGCAAATAGCTTGTCCCATATACTGACCTCATTAGGAGCTGTCCATTGTACTTACACTGAAAAAGAACCATGACCTTGTGCTATTTGCTTCATCTTGTATGACCTTACTTTCAACATGTAATTAACAAGTATTTTGTATATTCATATCTATCTATTTCCATGCCAAGGGATAGCCTAACTGCTGGTCTTGATTCCCCCACCCATAAATAAGACTAACCCCAGAATCATCTATACACAGTAACCCTTTTAATTGATGTTATATAATTGTCTTCACAACAATAGAAGCAATTTAGGGAATGGTCTGATGAGCTGAGTCATTCCAGTCTTTCTCTTTGGTGGAAGTTCCTACCCCCTTGTTCCATCCCTTCATCCTTTCAATTGTGGAACACAGAACCTTTGCACAGCTCAGTTTTGTACATCATTTAGATTTCTGATCCAATCACTTCTCCAGAGCTTCTTAACTCCTTAGAATGGCTACCAGGACATCATGCTGTCTTATACCCCAACCTAATCTTCATCTTAGCACTTGTATGGAGTTTGGCCATTTCCTTGCTTCCATGTTTATTTCTTTACCTTGTGAGAATATAAGCTTCATGAGGATACAGACTTTCTCCATTTCCCATCAGATCCTTAAGCACCTACAACAGTGCTTGCCTGGTAGAAGAAGCTCAATAAATACTCATTCTGCTAATTATTCTCTATCTCTTAATTTGATAGTTTTATAAAAATTGCAAATGTGAAGTTGATTCGGAAGGAGGCTCAACCCTTCTCCTCCCCACTCCCTTTGGTGAGAGAGAAGAGCTAGAAATAGAATGGGAGAAGTTTCTGTAAATTTCTGGTAACCATAGAGACTGTGATTTTAGTTTATTAATCTCTTGCTCTTAAGCAGGCTGGGGCCCCATGGTGATTTCTCCAAATTGCTCAGTATGGTTATCCTGCAGCCTTCCTCATCAAGAAGAGCAGGCCCATTCCCATCCTGCAGTACTTTAATTACCGTACGTAGAAGCTCTGTGCTATGACACTCATTACTGCGTGTTCTAACCTGACTTCGACACACACTTTGGAACAATGGGGCATGATCACCAGCCCTAAATCCCTGGAGCCTTCAGAGCCAGGTACTGACTGTGAGCAACTTCTGCTCCAAGTCCAGGGCCTTTTGTTTGGTGACTATAGAGCAGAATTTCATTCCAACCAGGGAAGAACCCCACAGTATTTTCTTGCCCATGAAGGTTGTGCTTTCTGGGGAAAGAGGTGCTTGGGAGCCATAGCCCTTCTTCCTGTCTGGTCTCTAATGGATCTGATCTCAAGTGTTGTGTGTTCCTATGGGGAATGCCTGCAGCCTTTCATGGATTTGCCTCTAGTCTTTTGGGGGTACTGTCTTCCCCTGCATGGCTTCAGAGAGCCTGAGGAAATGATCAGTTAGTCTCTTTCAAGGCCATTTCTTTTTTAGAGAGGAACCCTGATGCAGATGTCCAAAGATTAGAACTGGGACTCTCTCTTGGCAGCCATCGGTGAGGGACATAAACTCTTTGTGCCTCAGTGCCCTGAGCTGTGTATGAGACTTGGCTTGGTCCTTCCATCCCTGTCTCTCCTGAGACCTTGACTCCAGCTTGTGCCTGGTTTTGAGGCTGGATTCCTGAATGAATGGGAGGTGACTGGAGGAGGGTAGGCCAAATGACCTCTGAAGCAAAGATGAGTAGGTTTAGCAGAGACGTACGTCTCTGGGAAGAGATATATTCCCCCTGTGAGGCTGGTTGCCTAAAAGGTCTTGCCAGTTTGAAAATCCCTTTGTCTTTGTTTTTCATCCTGTTGTCTTAGAAGTGTAGAAACAAACTTTATAGACCGTGATAATGACAATTTGCCTTGTGAAGGTTAAAATGTGTTTGTGACTTTAACTATTGCTATTCTACAATACTGTGAAATATGTGAAATTTATGTAATCACCTAATCTCAATTTAAAAAAAAGAATGGAAGGCAAAAAAATAAACTTATACATTCCCTTAAAAAAAAAAAAAAAGAAGTGTAGAACCATCCTTCCGCCAAGCACTCCGGAAATACTAACCATTGTCCATTTGCTACTGTAGGTGCTCAGGTGCAGCTGCAGCTGCTCATCTGGAAGAGCCATTGACAAATTCACACAAACTTTCAATAGTTGTAGGCCTTTTGCTGCACACATAGAGCACATCTTCAGTGTATGGAAGAGGCTTGGAAGAATCTGTATTCTAGAACCCTCTAGAAAAGATGGAGAAAATTCATAAGGTAGGCTTGCACCCGGGATGACCTGAGTTACTGAAAGATTCAAGAGCTTGGCTGTTCTTTCTAGGTGCCGAAATCTCTCCTTCCCGGACAGCCTGCCAGAGGTGAGCATCGTGTTCATCTTCGTCAATGAAGCCCTGTCGGTGCTCCTGCGCTCTATCCATTCCGCCATGGAACGCACCCCCCAGCACCTGCTCAAGGAGATTATCCTGGTGGACGACAACAGCAGCAATGGTAAGTGCTCAACTTCTGAGGCCAGTCCTTGCCTACTGGCTGACTGTTGAGCTGAAGGTTCCACTTCCAGTTCTCATTTTCAAGGCTTTCTGGCTGCTAATTTTCTGCAATGTCACCTCAGAGATACAAAATTCATAGCAATCACTGCTTTGGAAGATTCTTCCTATTTGGGCAACCAAGGAGGCCTAGTCCTCAGGCTTTTCCACACTGGCCAGTCACTCTCTCTTCCAACATTCCAGAGCAATATCGCAGGGGGAAATACCCTGATATCCTCCATCCTCACCATATATACAATGATGTTTTTCTGTTAAGCACTATTTCATTTCATGTGTCTCCTCCCTGCCTGAAAGATTGTTCATTGGCATTTGTTCCTAGTGGCTGTGGAGGTTCATGGTAGTGTTGAGAAGGGTCAGGGTGGCTGTCAGTGATAGTAACCAAGAATTTGAGTATCTAACCTGTTTTCTGGATCCCTGTACCCTATTCTCTCTTGTCTCTAGCAAGGTCCCAGTCTACAAATACCTTGTTAAAGTTTTCATTACGAATCTCCTCCAGCCACCACCAACTGCTTTCCTCTTCTTATACACATTCCTTGGCCTCTGATTCTTCTCCAGGTAACTCTCTCCTCCATGATCCATAAATTTTGACACCATGTTACAGAGAGTGTTCAGGGACTGGGCTGTAGATTGGCTCATTTCTATGAATGCGCTTCTGATAATTCATGGTTTTAAAACATGGATTTCTAGGTCATCTGATCATAGAGTCGCTGGGCTTGCATTATCTTTTGAGCCTTCTCTGGTGTAGGTAGTAAATTCCCCAGTGAATCAGTTGCTGTAATAAGACGGGCAATTTGTGATTCGTTATCAATTAAAGCTGAAGCATATCAGATAATTGAAATGCACTTAATCTCAATAAAGAACTCTCTTTTTTTTATTTGATCATCATGTAGTAAGAAGTGTGGGAGCAGAGCTGTGAGGGATGTCAGAGTTTCTGAAGAGTAATTCTTGGTATCACTTAACTCTCATTGTTGCATAGACACAAAGGGAAGGAAGGGCACCAGGATATTAGCAAAGAGGCAGTACCATGTTGAAAGTGACTATCTTTTGTGAGAGAGATAGGAAGGGGCTCACCTCCCATCCCTACCACCACCTCCCATCATCTTTCTTCAAACCCAAGAAATGAACACCTAAGGAAGCTCCTATTTCCCCAATGGCCAACACTAGACAGCCCATCTGTTATATCCATGCCTGACACCCTCTCACAGTTTATATAAGGATCCAAAATGTAGAAGAACCACCTTCCCAAAGATCAGGACATCATCACACAAGAAGCAATCCCAGGACTCTCATATCAAAGGGAAAAGAGAATGAAGTCCTGGAGGAAGACATCTTGGAGCCTTTGATGCCTGCCCCATGATGAGAAACTTATCGCCTCCTTAAGGTCACTACTTGTCTTTAATCTAGATGGAAAATGATAAAGTACTGACATTTTGTTTGAGACATTTAGATAAGGAAAGTGAATCAAAAAACAGAAGGTTTTGTACTTGTAAAAAATTGGTCTATTTTGTAAATGATGGCCCTCATCAAAAGGCTCAGTCAAGGGAATGGGCAATGGTGCAGTTTGGACCTTCTTGAATGATAGAGACTGGAAAGGGGTGCCTAGAAGGGTGAACATGAGTCAAAGGACTACTACTACAGACCAGCAGTCTCCAAGGCTTAGAGCCATATGGGATGTGGCACTCAAGGGTCAGACATAAGCTTGAGACATTATGAAGGAACAATCTGTTGGCTCTACCATGGGTAGGTAGGCCAAAGGTAAGTAAGTTAATGATGACTCCAGTTTTAAGCCAGGGGTGACATAAAGGGTGGCAAGATATTGTCCTGGGTGAAGAGCAGTGTTTTGATGCAGTAATTACTCACAAGCCCTGTGCACAAGAGGGAATCACTTGGGAGGTTTCAAAGACAAACTAGAGGGAGTTTTGTGGTAATGGTTCAGTTAAGTATCTTGATTGCAGTGGTGTACATACTTAACCACACATTTCGAAACTGCATCCAGCCGTATGTGCACACACATGTGAGTGCCTGTATAACTGTAGGGATCTGAATGCCTTCCCCTACTTGTCCCGGTTTTGATGTTGTACTGTGGTTGTGTAAGATGTTACCAGTGGAAGGCTGGCAGAAATGTGCATGGGATCTTCTGCTACATTTATGTGTATGTTTATTTCTTCAAAATATAAAGCTGAAACAAACAAGCCAAAAGCTCTGCCAGAAGATTCTATATCCATCTAGTTTGATATGGAGTCTGGACATCACTGTTTTAAAAGCTTTCTTAATGAGTTGCAGCTCTGGATGAGAGCCTAGTTAAATGAGTAAGATGTCGCTATACTGGCATATATGCACTGTGCAAAGGGAAGAACACTGAAGTTATAGATTCTAGGACTCTCTTCATGGTGGCGAGGAAACCACAGACAAAACCCTCAGCAGCTCAGTCTCAATGATTTCTTCTGGGATTGTCAATCACACCTTACATGTATTCCATGACGGCGGCAGACAGCAAACCTGTGACTCTGCTGTTCCTCCCCAGTCTTCACCCTAATTCCAGAAGACCATCTCATAGCTAGTCAACTGCACATATGGGGCTCTAGAGACTAGAATGTAGACACAAGGTAATGACATCCATTGAAAGAATGTCAAGAGGAGAGTCCAGAGCTGGAAAGAGAGAACACTGAGGGTGCGAGGAGGATAGGATGGCTGGTGAGAGATGGAAAAGGAACCATAGGAAGGATGGGGTAGCTAGCACAGGCTCCATGCACAGAGAGAGCTCAGGATGAGACTGTGCGTTGACATGACCCCAGACAGGTGAGAGATAAGGAAGCTGAGAAAACACCTTGCATCCGGATGATGTAGGGCCTGGGAAACTCAGTGAGAAGCCACAGTAGTGTAGGGTTTGGCTGGAGTTGGAGACATCATATGAAGTGAACAGCAGTAGGCACTGAAGGCTCTTTGACTCTACAGGAGGATCACAAGCTATGTTTTCCAAAAATAATCTATTTTAATTACCATAATCTACGGCAAGAAATAAGTTTATGTTCAGACTCAAGGTGATACACCTACACACACAATTGAAACAATACTTTCAGCAACCATTACGTATCATTATAATGCACAAAGCAGTCTGCTATTTTCTATGGTGTGTTGTTTGTTGTGTTCTGTGTTATCCAAGGTGTGGCATTTTACTTTATTCATTTCTCTCCTTCGTTAAAATCAGGTTTTTCTCCAGATATGGCATATGTATTAGACTTGCTTGGAGAGCTGTAAAGAAATGAAAGGGCTTGTCTCTTAATCGGTCTGGAAAAGAGGGCACCTGAGTCCTTTGAAGCTGGAATCTGGAGCAGGGTCCCTGCAGAAGAGAGGTAGGGTAGAGGCTGGGACCGCCTCTGGTGTCAGAGGGGCTGTCTCCCTCCTACTTAGGAGGGACAAATTGTGAACAAGAAAACAGGTGGAGACACTGAGGGGCAAGCCCAGGCACAATCCCAGCTTCTGTGGCAGGCAGAGCTCCCTGGGCAGAGATCATGTCTTAGTTAGAAAGCCCTTGTGTAGACGGAGACAGAGAGTGACCAGTAGCAGGGCTCCCTGAGATTCTCCTGAGCTCAAGTCATACAAAGAAGGGGCACTTGGAGAAGGTATTGCCTCTAGTCTGAAGACCTGCTATACTGTGTAGGAACTCCATTTTGGGAGCTGATTCTTTTAGGGGCCAAATCATTTGGCACAATGTCACTCATTCCAGTCAAGTGTCACTTACTCCAATCAAGCTAAGTCAGCTCAGCCTCTCAGATACTGCTCAAGTATGATGGCTTGGCTCTAGTTCCTGCCACTAACTAGGAATGAAATGTAACCAAGCTCCTTTCTAGGCTCAATTCTGCCTCTTTCTGGTCATGGGTCTTTGGGATTTGTTCTCTTAGATGTCATGCCTTGTCCTGTCTGCCAGCTAGAGTTGCCCAGGATAACATGGGCTAATGGAATTGAATATTTCATGTAAGCAGCAGGGTGGTAAGGGGGCGGGTTAAAATGATAGAAATAGCCAGGTATAGTGACTCATGCTGAAATCCTAACTACTTGGTGGGGAAAGGAGGGGGAGGGTGGTAGATAAATAGCAGTTTGAAGCCAGTCAGGCAAAAGCTTCTCAAAACCTCATTTCAACCAATAAAACACTGGGTGTGGTGGTATGCATTTCTTATCCCACATATTAGAAGTATAAATAGGAAGACCATGGTCCAGGCTAGTCTGGAGTTAAAAAACAAGATCTTTTTTAGAATAGTGAAACCTGAAAGGCTAGATGTATGGCTAAAATAGTAGATCATCTGGCCTAGCAAACACAAAGCACTGAGTTCAAGCCCTAATACTTCCCCAAAAGATAAATAAATAACATCAACGAGGAGCCAAGTGACCATGGTAATGTAGTCCTTGAATAAAGGCAGAATATATTATTGAGAAGAGCCCAGAATTAGGTATCCGACCAACTTTTCCATTCTAGCCTTTTCTAGTTTCTTCCTAGCTGTGTGTTCTTAACCTCTGTGACCCTTATTCTCCTTATCTATCAAATTGAGATGTATAATTCCTACCTCGGGATTGTTTGGAGGCTTGGATGAGATAAGACATGTCAGAAGGGAGGTCAGCTTTTGAAATTCTAAATTAAGTGGTACAGGGTTGTTAGCACGTCTGCCTTCAAAGCTCTCTGTCCTGGGGTTACCAGAGGCTCTGTGTGTGCTGGGGCCTCCAATCTCCCAGAATACTCTGTTACATATTCTCTGGGGTGAGGCCTGTCTTTCTTCAAACCAGAAAAGTAAGGGAGGAAAAAAATAGTCTTTCTCTATGCAAGCCTTTTTACCTTTAGCTTTCCCAGAGGCACAGGGCTCAGGCTCTGCTCGGGGTGACTCTGTGAAGGAGACTTTGAGTCTTTCTGCTCGGCCTCCTTAGCTACTACACCTACTAGCTCTGCTTTTTCAGAGACTGGCTCTTATATAGAACTGCCACTCTGCTGTAACCATTTCAAACTGCTCCTGCTTAAAAATATGAAGATCCGGGCTGGGAAGGTAGCTCAGTGGTAGAGTGCTTGTCTCACATGCATGAGGCCCTGGGTTCGATTCCTCAGCACCACGTAGGCAGAAAAAATCCAGAAGTGGCACTGTGGCTCAAGTGGTAGGGCACTAGCCTTGAGCTGAAGAGCTGAGGGACAGCACCCAGGCCCAGAGGTCCACCCCCATGACAGACAAAAAAAAAAAAAAGAAGAAGAAGAAGAAGATCCATGCCAGGCATGCTCCTGCCTCAGGACATTGGCACTTACTGCTCCCCTAACTTGGAATGTTCTAGATGCACAACTTATCTTTAGGCCTTTGCCTGATTGTCACTTTTCTCTCTAGGGTTGTCACTGAACATTACCACTTAAATGAAAGCCCTTAGCCTAGTCACTCCTCACCCTCCCTACCACTTACCACCAGCTGGTAGATTAAGTTCACGTGATTAGTCTCTTGCTTGTACATTTTCCCTCACTGGAATGTAAACTTCAAAAAGACCAGAGCATCTGTTTTGCCTCATTTGTGTCTCCACTTCTTGCTCAAGGGTTTGATTTGTTCTTAGTTGGCAGTAATGTGTCCAAACTAAATCCAACCTCTGTTACTGCTCCCAAGTGGAGCAGTGGCTCAAGTACTTGTTGATTAAATAAGAGAATGAGTGCATTGGGATTCTGCAGAGCATGAGTCACTAGCCTGGAATCTGCATTTTTGCAAGCTTCCCAGGGCTTTCTGATAAAATAAGATGCTTTCTACTGTTGTCCCTGGGCCCCCCACCCACACCCTTCTGTGCTGGTGCAAGGAGACTGCCATCACTGGCTCAGCATCCCGCACTCCCCACACACAGCAGACACCCGATGCAATGGAGTGAGGCGGGGTGCTGGAACCCCAGGTAAATGCACAAAATAGGTCAAATGTGGAGCCATAGGAAAACGTTCTTTTGTTGTTCCCTCAGCTAGCCTGAACTCATTTTTCAGGTCTCATGGTCACATGACCAACCCAGAACCTCTCCACTTTTGCTTCAGCATTACCTATTCCTCCATACATTTCAATAATCGGCCATTCTCTTCCTTCTCTGAAGCTCAAAGCCATATTCCCTTCCTTTCTCCTTATTATCTCCAGGAAAATGGTAAGGATCTCATTCTGTGCCTTCTGGCTCTAATTACTTCACTTTTCAGTGAATCCCAGTGGGCTTCTGTTTTAGCTGGGACAGTATGATGCAACCTCTCCAGGCTTCCTGAGAAAGTGAAGCCCCGGGGCTTTCAACTGATAGATTCTTCTCCGCTTTCCATTCTTGCCATGCAGTTAGGTGTTTGCTCATTCATTCACTCATTTCTTCTCCTGCTCACCCATTCACTCGTTCATGCATTTCCTCAGCTAGCTTTCCGTGGCCTCATCCTTTGTTCTGAGAACGTGGGTGAGCCCTTTATGGGTTCATTCACACCACACGGTTTTCTCACGACCTGGTTCAGATCAGGCCCTCAGAGATCACAACACTCTCAGGTTCTTCAGCAGCTGTCTCAGTGCCACCCCATCTTACAGTCCAGCTACCCCAACTCCGAACAAAAATCATTTTCTTTGCTATGCTGTTTTCATTTCCTTTATGACTCTGTGTCCTCTTTTGATAAACATAAGAAGCATACAACCTCCTTTTCTGCCACTGGAAATTTCTAAATTAATCTGAATTTTGTGACTAGAAGCACATCAAAGCAATCGTAACATCAAGAGTATTCTTTTAAGAATCCATTTGCTGGAGGTTTCAAGCTGCTCTTGGTTGCCAGCAATTTGGCCAACCTAAATGCTATCCTGCTTCCAAGCAGAATGGAGACGATAGCATGTCTTGCCCTTGAGGGATAGGGTGGTACTGTCCCTTTTTTCCAGGCCACCATGTCCTTGGCTCATAGGTTTGAATTCTATCTCCACGATGGCCACATTCTCATGAAGCCTTTCATACCTATTGCTGAAAGAAGGCATGGAACCTGGTCGACCTCAAGAGTGTACAGAACAAATCTGACTGTCCATGTCACAGGGGTAGAAACACAACCCAAAGCCTAGGGAACCCTAGATCCATCAGTCAACCATAGCTGTCAGGAGGAAACTGAGGGCCTATATGTGACAGAGCTAAATGGGACCTCTTGGTATTGTCATCCCTCCTGTATGGTCTCCTTGCCTTCTCCTGACTCCTGTTCTCCTGTGTATTTGTATTGTGTGTGGACTTAGACTGGGTTACAGAGGCTCTGGGCACATGGAATACTCAACGCCTGAGGTGGGAGTTTTCCCCAACTTGTCCAGCCTGGGACTTGTATTGAAATGACTTCCAGTGTCCCAGCTACAGGAAATCGTTACTGGGTACCCCTGGCTCAGTAAGCACTTCTGTGGGCCATAGCTATTTTAAGTACCTGGTATAAATTAAACCATGGTAAGAACAACTATTAATTGTATTTTATGGAACAAGGAAGTAGGAAAAAAAGTATGAGAACTCTTCCAAAGTCACATGGAGATGAGGATTGAACCCAGGCTGCCTGGTTTCAGAGCCTGAGCCTCTGATGTACCCGAGGGCTTTGATTCTGAAAGATGTATTTGCACTTTGTCTCATTCTTTTTCTCTATCCCCTCTGGAGAGAGACACTGGGCAGCAAGACCTGTGACGTAGGAGACAAATCAGGAAAGAGGAAGAGCATGGTATCCATAGTGTCTCCTCTGCTGGAGCTTGGCCGGGGGTTCAGGAAGGACTGATGCCTTTCATGGAAGCTTCTTAGCTCTTGTCAGTGGCAAGAGGTAACTGAAGAGTTAGCAACTATACTCTAGGTCTCCTTGTAAGAGGGAGGCAGCTTCCTACCACTTTCAAATTAGGAAGAAGGTATGTTTGTATTTGAGAGAGAGAGAGAGAGGAGAGAATATATAGGTATATGTGTGTGCATGTATTGGTGTGCACTGTGTGTACATGTACATTCATGCACGCACATGTTTTCATGAGCATGCATGTATATATGTATGCATATATGTGGGTATGATTTGTGTTATGTGGTTTTGTGTGATTGAGGAGGACAAGAGCATGTATATTCATGCAGTGATTAGTATGTGTAAATTGTGTGTGTTCATGTGAGCAGTTGTGTAAGCTGTGTGTGCATGTATGTACCTAAGCTCATGGGTGTATGTAGGAGCAAGAATATGCAAGGCCCACTAACTGTGGGTTGAGTCTCTTCCTTTTATCACACACCACCTGGAACCACCTTCAAAATCCTGATGAATGACAAATAATTGCACAGCCGTGAATCATTGTGATTTTTTAATTGTTGGTAAGAAAATCACTATATAGTGACAAAAGAGAATAAGAGTTCCCGGACTTCTTGCTGCCAGCTGCTGGGTCCCCCGCTACCCTTTGCAAAACCCTCATTGTCTCTTGGCCCAGAGCCTGCTTAATCGTTGTTTAATGTTTCAAAGATGCTGCCCCACACAAGAGATACCCATTCCAAGCTGTAAAACCACCAACGGCTTTGCATGCAGCTGGAATGATTGCAAGAATTTTCAAAAGCAGAGGGAAAGAACAGTCTGACACTATTGTGCTTTATAGAGCTTAAAGAATCATATAGCTAATTGAATTACAACCAAGACTCAGGCAGCTTGAAGGTGTTTACACAGCCAGGCATATGGGCTGTCCACCCCAGCCTTCTATGGCCTACTCAACAAATGGCTCCTTGACATTTCTCACCTCTATGCCTTCAACCAGTGCAACCCAACAACCCAAGAGACTGGCCCTAGTATCTTTATAGCCTTGTTTCAACAGCCCAGTACAGTCTTCTGTAAGACTCAGGATGTACTCATCTTTGTTCCTTGCTGCTTGGGGTTGCTTCTGCATAGCACATAGTTTATTGCCAGGCCTAAATATTACTCATGGGTCCACCTACAGATCTATATACTCTGGTGCCACCCAGCATACTCTTCTAAGCCCTTTCCTTCATGGGTGATGGGATTCTGAGCTACTGGCTCTTTCAAGTAGCAGGTGCTTGCCTCTTCTTGACAATCAAGCCCTCTGTGGACAGTGGCACTGCTGACAGAAGGGAGTCAGATATTCCTCCCCCAACAGATTTTAGCTATGTTGGTTTGTGAGCTCACATCTGAAGCTGCCACCTGTGGCACATAGGCCATAGCCACGTGGGGGGATAAAATACTGCCTCTTTCTCCACTTGCTAAGCCTTATATCTTGGTACAAACCTGTGTCAGGAGCACTTTTTTCTAAATGGGTGACTCGGGATGGCATAGCATTGTGCATCAAAATGCTATGTGCTGTCACCCACAATTCTGACCTCCACAGAGATAAGCATACGCCTCTACTTCAGTATGGCCTGAACACATCTACTGCAGCCTGGCCTGAGTTCCCTGCTGACCTCAAACCCTAGCTTTCCTCCACCTGCTCTAAGCTGGTCTTGTATTTGACAATCTGTCTACAGGTATCACCAAGCCACAGTTCGCTGTGGAGTGGGACCTGCTTCTCATGCCTCCTCTGAGCCCCTCTGTTAGGTCCTGACTGCTTATCTGCTCATGGCCAGCTATCTTCCTTGAGGGGCTAGGCTCTGGCTCCTGTACCTCCAAGCTGAAACTGAGGTCTTATGTGCATTTTCTGACTGACCTATAGTCTGAAGGTAGGCCCTAGAGTGTCCCACAGATAAGATCTTGCTCCTTAGAGATCTCTGGGTGTACAGTCTCCTGGATATGTTGTCTCAGTGTAGTCCAGTCTCAGTGTTCGGTTAGTTTTTCCAGGTCTGCTTTTTGTCCTTACCAGACACACTCAGTTCTCAGCACTGCTGAGCCTGTGGGCAGCAGGCAGCAGTGTAAGGTGCTCATCACCCTCTAGTGTCCCACTAGCTGGCCAAGGAAAGGATCTTAGGGAGTTGAGATCCCCTGACATACTTCCTGCCAATCAGAAACAGCTTCCGGAGGGCCTAAGGCTTGCCTTCTCCTCAGCCATGAGTGAACTGTAAGGCATCTACAGCCAAAGGAGTTGAAACTACTTTGTTTATACATTAGCCAAGGTGATCAGTTTTTGATAAACAAAGCAGGAATCAAGTTCGAAACAGTACTTCTCCTCTGGCTGTCTACATGACCATCTGTCAGAGGGGAACTTCCCAGAACAGGAGCACTGAGCTGAATCCATAGAGATAGCGGTCTCCTGCCCTCAGGTGAGGGGCCCTGCTGCCCACAGCTGCAAATCAAGCTGTCCCTGGAAAAGGCCATGGTACTGCTGGGGGCTGTGTGCAGCCAACAGGAAAGGACTCCTTGTCCATTCTTGGCCCACAGCCTATCTTGCTCAGCAGCTTGAAAAGACAAACTCGGGTGCTGACTATGAGCCAAATGCTGGGCACTTTTGCTCCTGAGCCAGGCTCCTCCTTCTGCTTTCCCAGATGTTTAAACCAACGCCAAACCCCACAAAGCAAAATACTTCCTTCTTGCTGTAGTTTGAGTGTCTCCATCACAGTTTATGTATTAGAAACTTAATCCCCAACTTAACAGTGTTGAGAGGAGGAAACTTAGAGAGGGGTCTGCTGTCATGGATGGATTAATGCTCTTATGCTGGGATTGGGTTAATTATAGCATAGTGGAGTTCTGATGAAAGGGATGAGTGAGTCTGGCCCCTGTGTTAGTCGGTTTTCTATTACTTTGACAAAATATCTGAGAACCAACTTATAAAGATGAAAGGTTTATTTTTAATCTTAGTTTTGGAGGTTTCAGTTCATGATGGATTGGCTCCATGGCTTTGGCCCTTTAGGGAAGCAGCAAGCACATCATAGGAGCTGCGAGTAGGGAGAAGAGCAAACTGTTCACCTAATGGTGGGGATGGAAAATCCAGGAGAAGGAGGGTCTCACTGTCCCATTCCCAATACATCTTCCCAATAACTGGAAGATCTCCTCACTGGAGCTTACATATTAAAGTTTCCACCATCTACCAACAATACCAGGCTGCAGACAAAACTTTAACACATGGTTTTTAAAAGGCACTTAAGAAAGAGCTAAACTATAGCTTTTTCTGCTATTTCAATATGCAGCAAAAAGGCCCTCAATAGATTCACCAACTCTAACTTGGACTTCCCAGACTCTAGAAATCTGACACAAACATATTTCTATCATTACAAGTGACTAAGACTTGACTGTCTAATGGTAGAATTGGTTTCTGGAAAGGTCTCCCCTAAGCTATGCATAAAACCCAGCTGGCCTCCAGTAGCATCAAGGTCCATTTCTTGCTCAGTGTAAAGAAGACTATGAGAATAAGAATTAGATCTTGAGCTCTGAAGACTACTTAGGTTCTAGCTAAGCATCGTTCAAATATCAATGCATTTAACCCTAAGGGAGGTATGGTGGCAGTTTCATGCCGTTGCACAGATGAACACACGGCCTGACAGGCTGTATCTCACACAACTGGGGATGACAGGACCAGGGTTGGATCCAGCTCTAGAGCCTGGGTGCCTAACCCTGCCTCTGTCGAAAGCAGAGTCACCCACAGAGCTGAACAGAGAGTGAGTGAGGATGAGGGAGATAGGCCAGTGGCAAAACTACTTGGAGTGAGGGGGACTGTGGCAAAGAGAACCAGCCCACACGTTAGTAGCAATGCAAGCACTGCCAGCCCACCCCCTTCTCCTGTTGCTAGTTGCTAGTCTGCTGAACTTGTCCTTTAGTTCAAGTTAGAAAATCCACACTTTTATGTTTATGGGCTGGACAAACCAGGCAGGCAGGTCAGATATGAGCTTCGTCTGCTTCTGCCTGTCTGCAGTATTTGCTGTTATGGACTCCTGCTTTGAGAAATGGGAGCTTTTCTTAAAATGATATTTAGCTCCAGCACCCCTGGTGAAAACTTCACCTTCTAGCCTTGGCCTCTCTCCTCTCCTTCTCATAACTGCTGGTTTTCCACATGATAGAAAATAGTCACCACAGACAGTGGAGTTAGCCACTTCTTTGCACAGTACCACTTTATCGCATGTATAAGTTGAAGGTATCACGGCATTGACCATGTGACTGAGTTCCACAGATCCAAGGAGGCACCGTTGTGCTCTTTCAGAAAAGCACATGGCCTTACAGCCATGCTGTGGCCTGTGGCTCTAGGCAATAGGTTTAGCTGGGCATTCTTGGTGACAACCTGAATCTTCAGACTAGGGAGATCATATGAATGAGGTCTCCTGATCCAGGTCCAAGTTTGAGAGAGGATGTATCAGAACCCAGGAAAGTAGACTGAACTGCACAGGAGTTTGATAGTATGAGGTCATTTGGGGCCACTTGTAACTCCAGTGGGCTTGTCTTAGCAAGCCTCCTGGGAGTTGGAGCTGGGGAAGGTTCAAGGCAGGGCACAGGCCTACCTTTGCCCTAACTTGGCTGTCATTTGGGTGTTCCATGGCCCAGCAGGTAGACTCAATTGTTTTCCCCTGTATCCTTCATCTCTAGTTCCTAAACTGTGGCCTGCCACTCTGAGGACAGTGGTGGGGTGGTGGGTCTGCGGTTGTTGTGGGGGATGGTAAGTGGAAAGGAGTTGCCATCTGGGAGGAAGTAACCACACCAAGCCCAAGCCAGATGAGATCCAGAAATAAACCCCAGACCCATGTTTGGAACCTACAAGCCCAAATCTCTAAACCTTTCCCTACCAGATAAATTTGATGAGTGACAGATATGAATTAGAAATTAGATCAGGGTTGAGCATTTACATGGGCCTGGAGCCAACGAGAAATTAAAAAGAGTATCTCAGTGGGGTTAATGGTGGAGGCAAGGCTTCCAGCATTCCTTGTCAGAGTGTCTGACCCAGGTCTCAGAGGGGAATTGATTACAGAATCCTGCTGATGAGATCAGGAGGCGGAGAGAAAGTTCTGCATCCAGACTGGGGGAAGGAATTAACTTATCACCAAATGACACTCACTGATGCCACAGAAAATTCTAGGACAGACATCAATGCCGGGCTGCCCATGTAGCAACATCAGTTACCCACATCTGTCCAAAGTTGCTTAGACACCAAAGAAAGAATGTTCCTCTGCTTGAGAGAGTCATGGGGCCAGACTCCTGGCCCCTTCCTGAGGACTGTGAGTGTGCCTGCAAGCTTGTCTGTGTTGTCACATTTCATTTGGCTACAAAATGAGAACTAATGCAGAGAATCAGAGAAAACAGAGTTGTTTGCCTGACTGGGTTGCTCAGGCATGAGGTGGAGAAATTGGCTGAAGTGATTTTATTTGCTCTGAAAAGAACACGCAAGGTTGTGGTTTCATCTTTCTGGAGGGATTTCTCACAGTCTCCAGTGCCTGATGACAGCCCTTTGAACTTGTGTTCTCTACATTCCTGTGACAGGAGTTCAACAGCGGGTAGGTTGTTGTTTGCTGAATTCCTGAATTCTTCATGACAGGAAAAATCATATTCCACTCTTTATTATTAGAGAAGTGAGTGGCTGGGTACATGCATGCAGGGGGAGATACTTAAGTGAGTAGAGGGGAATCGATGAATTATTAAACCTTTTCTGTTCCATGATGCTGGTATTTTATGCCCATTTTAGAGATGATGTCACTGAGGGGCAGTGGAGCTACATGATTCATCACAGTTCTCATACACGATGATGGCATAGCTAGTACCAGACTCAATGTATCCATCTTTTCTTACATTTCCTTGTAGGATTCTTGCTTGCTTTGTACCTCAAGACAACCTCACATAGGCTTGGAGGAACCACCTGCACAAATATTTGGATAGAAAGAGACTCATTGTTTTTCGTTCAGCAAATATTTATTGATCACTATGCAGGCAGAATTCTAAGGTTTTCCTGTCCACCCCCTCCTCCCATTCTTAGTCCTTATTTCTCTTAGTTACTCAGCCAAATACTAATCTGGGTACTGCTTTTGAAAGGACTTTGCTGATATAAGTCCTTCACCAATTGGGTGGGCCAGATCTGATCACATGAGCCCTTTGAAAGCAAAGTTTTCTCCAGCTAGTGGCAAAAGAGGAAATCTCAGAGATGTAGTCTGGTGGCTTGAAAGGAAGCAGACCCCCATGCAGAGACCTCCTGTCGAGGGCCTCATGGCAGAGAGCTGAGGGTAGCCTGTAGGTACTGAGAGCAGCCCAGGCTGACAGCCAGTAGGAAGCAACAACATTGGTCCTTCTCCTTCAGGGAAATGAGTTGGACCAACAACCAACAAGCCTGAAGATAAACTTGAGCTTCAATAGAAAACCAAATTGTTGTCCACCACCTTGATTTTAGGCCAGGCAATTCCCAAGCAGAGAAATCTCTGACTGGAGTATGACTCTGAGATAATACATTTGTGATGTTTTCGATTGCTAAGTGCATGCTGATTGTGAGGCACCCCTGGAAAACCAATGTATTGCCAGTTCAAGGTGCTGTCCCCTGGGGACTTGAGGCTGATACAGTCCTACTCTTATACAATCGTAACTCACAGTTTGGTTTGAAAGATTCTTTAAAAGATTTTAAATAGAGTGGCCAAAAATAAATCAAGTCTGGGCAATATGCTTTGTGTTAGGTGACCTCTCAGAGCTGCAAAGGAGAAAGCCACATGGAGACCATGGAGGTGTCCAGACAGAAGGACTGGCACATGCAGAGATCCCAAGGGACGAGACAGCCTGCCCTTGTTCTCAGAACACAAAAAATTGAGGGTGGCTGGAGGGTGATGAGAAAGGGGAAGGGTGGCCTGGCACAGTACTGAAGCATTAGGCAGGAACTGTTGTACACAGCAGTTTGTAGATTCCTCCGTGCCAGGAGCTTTACAGAAAGAGATGGACGATCTGAATGATACTTTGGGAAGCTCTCTGGGTGGCTTGGATATGGGTAGGAATGGACACAGGCAAGGCACGATGTGGTGTGACTGTGGTAGAAGTCAGGGAGAAAAGTGAACTCAAGATGTGTTTAACTGGAGACCTGTTTGACTGATGAACTGAAAGTAGAGGTGAAGGAAAGAATGGAAGATGTGGCTCCGATTTCTGGCTTGGGTCATGTGGAGAAAGGCAGTACTATTTGCTGAGTTGGTAGGATGTATGGAGAAGAGGAAGGGGAAGGAAGACCAAGAATATAGATTGAGCTCTCTCTGCTCTTTTCTAGCTCTTTCTCAACTCTTTCCTTCTCTTCTCTTTCCCAGCTTTCTCCTCTTTCCTAGCTCTCTTTCTTTCCCAGATGCTCTCTTTTCTAGCTCTTTTCTCTTTCTTTCCCAGCTCTCTTTCCCAGCTCTCTCTCTTTTTTAGTTCTCTCTCTTTCCCTGCTCTCTCTTCCCCAGCTCTCTCTTTTCTAGCTCTCTCTCTTTCCCAGCTATCTTTTTTCCCAGCTCTCTTCTCTTTCCCAGCTAGCTCTCTCTCTTTCCCTGCTCTCTCTTTCCCAGCTCTCTCTTTTCTAGCTCTTTCTCTTCCCAGCTCTCCTCTCTTTCCCAGCTATCTCTTTCTCAGCTCTCTCTTTTTCTAGCTCTCTCCTCTTTCCCAGCTCTCTCTTTCCCAGGCCTTTCCCAGCCGCATGGAGGGCCAACATGGCCTGGTGCCAGCCAGAATGATGAATAAACCTACCCCTTACCTGAAAAAAAAATAATATAGTTTGACTGTGTTGAATATGGCCTGCCTGGGACACCTATGAGTAGAGGCCTTAAGTGGACATGTGGACAGATAGTTGCTGTGAGCAGAGGAGAAGCTCAGTCTCACAGAGAAGATTAGGCCTGGCTGGGCCTAGTTTGCTGCATAGCTATCTCCATGATGATCTTCTAGAATGGCAGAACAGCCTGGCCTTCACCCAGCAAGGCTTTGAATATTCAGGACCTGGACCTCTGCAGTGGTCTCTGAACTCAAGTTGGAGCCCTGGGCAGAGCCACAGACCCATTGGAGGGCTCAGGAGGAAATGATTCTAACCTGAAGCCAACATCTCAGTGAGTTACTCGTTGTTCTGGGATACTAGTATGGTGCATTAAGCACCAAATTATATAAACTTGAAATTTGCAGTCTAATATTATTAAAAGGCCTGAGGGAGATGGAGAATGAGCATGAGCACAGAATCCTCTGTAGTATGATCAAATCTCTGATTAAAAGCACCTCCCAGGATCAAATGGCCCCTAGAGAGATGGGGCAGTGCCTCTGCATTCTAATGGGGCCTCCATAGCTCCAAGAAGTTGCGCCAGTCAATGGCTTCCTCTCTCCAGGGTTGTGCATAGAGAGAGCTTCCCTCAGGGAGCTTAGGACATATGCCAGCCACCTAAGAGGGTGTGAGTCACCTGTGGCAGGACTGGCCTCAGCTCATCCAGCTGTAGCTTACAGGGGCTGTTCCCATAGAAGCAGAGCCTAAGACATGGATTCAACTGCAGTTAGTTTATTTTACAAGTCCAAGATCTACCCACAAGGTGGGGAAAGAAAAGTATGCCTCAAATAAGAACCAATAGGCACTAGTGGGGCAGGTGGAGCTTAATCCCACAGGAAACTCTGGGAAACAGGTGTAAAGCTCAAGCCTCGGATTATCCCTCCTGAAAGGAGAGGGAGCTGGGGAGTGTTTATGTTCCCATTAGATGTTTGTTGAGGGCTGCTCTTGGGGAATGTTAGTTTTGGCACTCAGTCCTCCAGCTGTTATGGTAGAACAACCTTTTGTGATTTTGAATAAAGTTCATGGGGAAAGGATCTGGAAATTAGATTCTAGGAGGAGAGGTACACTCTGAAGAGCAGAGGCTGCAAGGATATGGGTGGAGCATTGGCTACAAGTACCATGATGCATGTTTTGAGTGCTTTTAAAACCTGCACTTCTACAAGTCTTTTGCTACATACTAGCTCTGTATCAATGCAATTAGGCCAGCTGGAAGGCACACTGTAAAGAGGCTGAGGTTGCACCCAGTTCAAACAAAATTAGGGTGAGAGCATCTATCAGGACTGCATTAGTCTGTCTCTCTGCCCAGCAAGTCCTTTTCAGGAGCAGAGCATCTAGAGGAAGCTGGGATATGACTTTTTTTTATAGGGACTTATGTAGGCTACAGTAAAGATTCAAGATCCAAGGTTTCTGTATCCTTGAAGCCCAATATCAGATTGACACATCCTAAGCGCGAGGATAAGATTCAGTCCCTGGGAAAAACTGGCAAATTATTCTTTACTATTGTTGCTTAATTAAATATTTTATTGTTATTGTAAAGGTGATGTACAGAGGGTTTACACTTACATGAGTCAGGTAAAGAGTACACCTCTTTTTGGACAATGTCACCCTTTTCCTAGCTCTCTCTCAGTTTTTCTCTTCCATTCCTACCCATAAGTTGTGTAGTTCATTTTAAACACAGTATCCAGTGAATACCATTGTTGCATTTGTTCACCCTTTGTCCCTCCTGTGCTGCCCCTTACAATCTCCAAAGACATGTAAGCGAACATACAGAACACAAAGGAAACAAAACAAAAACAGTAAAAAAGAAAAAAAACACCTCTTGTTTTCTTTCCTGGAGTTCATTTTGATAAATATTATTTTGTCTGATCAGATGTACATAGGCTTTGCACCTTTCTGTGCCTCTCCTAAGAGTATTCTTCTTTGGTCTCACTGTGTCTGAATGCCTAGAGACCTGCATAATTTATTATATGTTCTGGTATTTTAGATCTAGTTTCCGTATATGGGAGAAAACATGCACCATTTATCCCTCTAAACTTGTCTTATCTCACTTAACATGATTTGTTCTAGATCCATCCATTTCCCTGCAAATGACATATTATTCTTTCTAATGGCTGTGTAAAATTCCATTGTGTATATGTATCACATTTTCTGGATTCACTCATCTATTGTGAGACATCTGGGCTGTTTCCACAACTTGGCGATTGTGAATAGTGTAGCAATGAACATGGGTGTGCAAGTGTCTTTGTGTTATCCTGGTTTGTGATGTTCTGGGTAGATGCCCAGGAATGGTATGGCTGGGTCATAGGGAACATCTATGTTTAGATTTTTGAGGAGCCTCCAGACTGCTATACACAGTGGTTATACTAGTTTACATTCCCACCAACAGTGCAGTAGGGTTCCTTTTTCCCCCACAGCCCTACCAACATTTGTTGTTGTTCAAATTCACAATGTTGTCCAATCTAACTGGGGTGAAATGGAATCTCAGAATCGTTTTGATTTGTATTTCATTTATGACCAGAGATGATGAGTATTTCCTCACATGTTGCTTTGTCATTCTTACCTCTTCTGAGAAATCTCTCCTTAACTCATTTGCCCACTTAGTACTTAGTTTTTAGCTTTGGGACGGGTTAGTTTCTTCAGTTCCTTGGATATTTTAGATATCGGGTATTGTCTCCCAGTCTGTTGGCTGTCTTTCTGGTTTAGTAACTATACTCATCCCACACTATATCATGGTTCACTTATTGTGCTTCATTGTATTGCAGGTTAAAAAATGTAAATAGAGATCCCTTAGCTATCATAGATATGAGTTATGTTCCAGAAACCCCCAGGATAGGTGAAAAGCCATAAAATGGCAATAAGTGAATCATGATATAGTGAAGGACCCAAAGAGTACTATATAACACCACTACTTTGTGGATTTTCACCTATGGAAGGGATCTCTGGAACATAACTCCCGCAATAGGTGAAGGATCACTGTATATCCTTTTTTTTTGTGCAGAAACTTTTTAATGTAATCCCATTAGTCAAGTCTCTCTCCTATCTGCTGTGCCCTTGAGGACTCTTTTCAAAAAGTTTCTGCCTATACCTGTGAGTTCTAGTGTTTCTCCTACTCCTCTTGTAGTAATTTCAAAGTTTCAGGCCTGACATTGGGGTCTTTGACCTACTTTAAGTTGGTATTTGTGCATAGTGACAAACAGGGATCCACTTTTAGCTTTCCGCATATGGATGCCCCCAAACTGGCAAATTCAAATTGAGCTCAGTCCCTGGTCAAGAAAGGTCGCAAGAAAGTTCTAAGTATGGGAACCTTGCAGCTAAAGTAGTCTTGGAAGGTCTGAGTACATTTGTGGGAATTGGTAAGAAGCTGCAGTTTGTCTGGCACAGGTGTTGAGAGTGCATCCTTGGTACCCCATGTACCCGAATAGACCTCTGATTGACAAGTAGCTGCTCTTGGTGACTTCCAGGTCCATGTCATATTTCACCTGTCCTATAGGTGCTGTGAATGTTAGTGGCCAGAAGCTCAAGATTGTATCAACTTCCTTGCTGCTGCTGTTTTAGGGCTGCCTTGCCCAAAATGCCTGAGGTCATGCCATTGCCCTGCTGTGGCCCAGAACCAGTGCCGGATTGCCAGGGTATCTAAGGTGGGAGTCTTCAGATGCCATTTGTGCCCCAACGATCCCCATGAGATGAGACTGAGGCTGGCCTTGAGCTGAGCCCAATCTCTTCCTGCCTTCACCCCAACTCCCTAGAGGAAATTTCTCATGATACCTGTGGATCCCTATCCCAGCTCTGCTTTGTCAGAATATGTGAGCAGTACCAGGCCAGGTGGTTAAGAAGACACAGCATAGCAGGACCGTCCATCATCCTAATTCACCCTGGAGCATGAGACATTTCTAGGCCAAACAAGATGGCGATTTACCCTGTATGTAAGCCAGGGTCTCAGCTAGAATGGATGAGTTCTGTGTGTGCACCCAGAGCTGGGCCAGCATTCCCAGGGGGCTAATGAAGCACAAAGACATGCTATTCATGATAATGAGCTGAGCAAGGCTGAATTTTACAAAGCATTGCCTCCTCTGTTGTGGGAGTTGTACATCTAGTGTGCACAGATTGCTTCCTGTAGTAACAACAACCAGAAAAAAGGAAGATGAGGTAAGGGTGGGTGAAGAGGTGAAAGGAGCCCAGGAAAAGAAAGGAAAGGCTGCTGAACTCCACTAAGCTCCTTTGGAGGGAAGACATTGTTGAGCCAAAGCAAGATGTGGTCATTCCCCTGTGGGTTCTAACAAGTGGTTGTGGAAGATGCAGGGTGTGGAACTCTAGGCGTAAGGTGGGGGTGGGTAGGGAAATGTCCTCTCAGTGGTGGCCAGGAGCCTGGATTAAATAAGTGTCACAGTCTCTCAAGTGCTGTTGCATTCCTGGAAGGAAGATGAACTAGATGAATGGTGATGGATTCATAGAGATTATGGATACAGGAAACTGCCCCTTCAAGTCCGTGTTATCTACAGTGAAGTACACTGAGCAGACTTGTGTGCAGGTCATTGAAAACTACAAGGGGTAGACATCTTGAAAAAGTTTTTAGCTAGCAAAGGGTATGAGATGGAAATTAATTATACAATACCCATGATTGCTCATTTAAGAAATGTAAAAATGGCACTGATGGTCTCATTACTTCATTTGCCATCTTAATTATTTGAATATAATGAATATAAAAATGCAAGTTATGGCTTTCCTAGGCTCACCCCTGTCTCTAAATTTACTTTGTCATCCTCCTATTTTTCCTACAATCAGATGGCAAGGTTCTAGCAGGAAGCAGGTGGTACTGAAATTGGGTCATTTGAGTGGAGTTAATAAACAGTTTACTGAGGTGTGAGCAGGCTGTGGGAAACTGCAAGGGGCATCAGGAATTGCAAGGCCTGGATCCCAAAGGGCAGTGGACACAAAGGAACGGATCCAGGGAGAGGAAATCTCTGGCAGAAGCCCACCTTCTAGGCCTGTGAAGGGAACCCTGCTAGAAAGTACAGAACCTTGCCTCTGGTGTCCCTAAAAGAAGGACGTCCATTGACACCTACCCCACCATCCTGCCTCCTGAGCTTGTCCTTGGGGGATGGCAGAAGAAGTTCAAATAGCTTTTGGGGAGCTCAGGCTCTAGAATTTAGGATGACTAAGCTCCCTCCAAAGGGAATGAGGGTGCCACTGCTGCCAGTAACTTGGAGAAGGGTATCTGGCTGCCCCAGGAGCCAGCAACTGGGAGGAAGGGACTGGAATAAAGTAGGAACCACAGAGCCAGTCACTGTGCTATTCATTAGCAAGGAAGTGAGATGTACTGGATACATATGGAAGAAAATGTCAGTTCCACCTTTAGCCTGTTATCCCAGCATTGTTTCACTCTAAGATATCTTCCACCTTTAAAAAAATGCATCTGGCCCCTCCAGCCCTGCAAGCAGGTGGGATGTGGTGAGTGGGCTTGGTAATTACGATGCAGGTATGTTTGTGGGTCATGCTGTTTTGATATTTAGAAGACATTTGGGTCTGCCTGCCCGTCTTTCTCCTGGGGAGCAGTTTGAAGAAGCAGAGCCTTGCCTGGGCCAGACATTGAACCACTTCCTTGAATACATATACCTGACCTTGAGCTATGAGGGTGAGTGTATGGAAAATCAGGGATTATATCACACAGAAAAGAGCCTCAGATGTGGCCCCAGAGGCCTCACCAGCATGAAGAGTGGACTCTTCTCATTGATGCGGGAAGTGTTTAACAGAGAGGGCAGGAATCATAATTGCTAACCCCAAAGAGAGGTTGATCCTGAGGAGGAGTCTAATTCCATGCAGATATGCCTCATCTGTCAGAAGTGCCTTCTTCTACAGTCTTCTCCAAATGGGTCTTGGGTGCCCTGTCATCTATTCACGGAGGGGAATATTTCCCTAAGTCATTTCAATATGTGATTTTTCAGTGTTCTTTTCTATATATTTTTGCTAGTCATCTAGAGGATGAACTTAACAGGAAAAGGACCATATCTTAGACACAAAGTCTCCCACATGGCATTTAGGATGTGCTTGTTCAAGGAGTGAATGGCTAGGGTTAGAGACTCTACTCCCTGTATCACATAAGCAACTAGAAATGGATACCTGGCCTTTTATTTTCTCTCCTCTTTGGTTAGCAGTTTTTGTTGTTGTTTTTTTCCACTCGTGCTGCTCATATTCTTGAAAGATTTGGTCTGTTTTCTTCTAGCTATATAAAACCTTTATTGGAACATGTTCCTTCTTTTCACTATGTCCTGGTCGTAGGTTTATTAAGTTCAGCGGCCAAATAAAGTTATGTTTTTCCCTTGTCCTGCAATGTTTTCTGACTGTGTCTGCAATAATAGCGGTCACGGGAGTATCTCCTCTCCTGTCCCATAAATCATCTTGCAGCACTGGCTGGCTACATCATGCAGCTGACTTTGAGAAAGCTCTGCAGTGCTATTTCTGAATCGTAACAAATGGAACTGAAGCCCAGTGGCCTTTACTATTTGTCTGTGGTTCTGCAGGACAGAGGCATCCATGCTGAAGGGATATGGGTGCTATCCCAATGCTGGCAAAACTCTTGGGGGGAAGAAGCACTCACCCCTTTCACCCCACACTGCCTCTTCCTCACAGAAGTTGCCTTGCTCCATTTCTTCCAGGTATGATCTGCTAATCTGAGCAGAACATGCTTTCAGCTCTTTAGCCCCAACCCTTGGCCTGGTCTGAAGAAAGCCATGGGGTTCCAATGGGGCAGGGAATGGCTCTTATTGGACATAACCCATAAAGCCACCCCCATGCAATCCTCTCCTATTTTTCCTCTTGGTCGGAACACTTCATCTCAGCCAATTATATGTGGAGTACTCAATTTGTTTCCTGGTCAGAGGTCTGGGAATCTGCTTGTTTACATCCAGGTCGGCTCAGCAGTTTAGCACTTGTTTTGCTTCTCCTGGCTCTGATGAGACTTTTTTCTCTCCAGTGGTATTCTTGGAGGCTGATTTAACTGTGAGTGCTCCTTCTGGAACACCGACCTCAGCATAGACTTTCTCCCATTCCCTACATGGACAATTTGCCTCCTGGGATCATCTCTTGCAAAGCACCTTAGACTCACATCTCTAGTAACAGGGCCTGGGGCTTCTGACTAGAGCAATGATGGACAGCCACATTGACCAAGGAGGAGACCCTGAACTGTATTTGACTTTGAGAACTTCCATGTCTTTTCTGTTCTGCTGGCTTTTCTCTCCCCATGTAATTATCCTATTTGATTTGAAATTGGCTTTGGACACATTACTTTTGTATTCTGCCCAACTTTTATGTCATTTGGGCCCTGCAGCCTTCTTGCATTCAATTTTGCCTTTAGTGTTCTTCAGTTACAACTGAGACCATCCTTCCTTTCAACAGAAATTGTAGATAGATAGTGGACCATTTTTGTAAGTGACTGGAATGTAGAAACGGAGCTGGAACTGTTTGGTAGTATTACCGGTGTTCAGTGCACTGAATGTAAAAATCTAGCTCTATGAAGACAGAGCATTGCAACCTGTGACTGTAATTTCATGGTTGCCTCCAGGCACCAACTCGCAAAGTCTGAGAAGGTGCAATAATGATGGAGGCCATTTGATAGACTCACGGCTGGTAGTAACAGCAGACATCTGATGATCACCTACCTACTTAGTGACAGGACTTTCTCCATCAGCCTCAGCAGCCACTAAGCCAGACTACTTGCTTGGTCTATAATAGCTACCCAGAAAACAGTACCTTTGTTTTTAAAAGGCAAAGATCTATTTGTTGTTTTGATATAATTTTTATTAAATTGATAATATAAGTGATACCATAATTTATAATAGGAAAGTCATAATAAAAGCTGTGTGTTAGTGGCTCATGCCTGTAATCTTAGGTATGCAGGAGGCTGAGACCTGCATGATCATGGTTCAGAGACAGTGTGAATAGAAAAGGTAATGAGACTCCTTATCCAATTAACCAGCAAAAAGCCACACTGGAGTTGTGGCTCAAATGGTAGAGCATTAGCCAAACAAACAAGCTGAGCAAACATGAGGCTTGAGTTCAAGCACTAAAACCAGAGAAAAATAGAGAGGGAGAAGGAGGAAGATGGAGAGAGAGAGGGAGGAGAAGAAAGGGAAAGAGAGGGAGGAAGGGAAAGGAAAGAAGAAAGGAAAAACGAAAGAGCAAGCAAGCCATGGGAACTATTTGTCCCCTGGTGTCTTATTGAGTCTTTCAAGTCCTTCCAGTAGAAATTCACCTGGGAATGAAACACTAAGCTTCGGGTCTGGCAGCACTGTCAATACTCTGCCCATCATCAAGTAGCAGGGTGAAGGTACTAAAAACAAGGTTAGACCTAGGGATCAGTAAGATCCTGAGAAAGGCAAACATTCAGAGATGCAGGAAGGGAATGAAAGAGCCACATACTCAAAAGGTAAAATCTGTCCTTCTTCCTTGCCAAATCTAACTATTACCTAGCTATCACTACTTCATTAATCTTGACTCCTGGCTCTCAGAAGATATTAACTTTCTTTCTTCACTCTGATAGCTCCTAGGCATTGCAAAGACACTTTCCCAGCTTGCCGATGAGATCAAAGGAGCCCGCAAAGGGCTCTCACTCTTGGCCTGCACTAGTGCTTCTCTCGAATTTTCCTAAAGAGAAAGTGTTCTCCTTTCCTGTGTTCTGTGGACTTCTGAGATCTGTCCCCCAACAAAGAGGCCTTCCTCTCTCCTCTGTGCTTTCCTTTGTCCTAAATCCTAAAAGCCCAATGTGGCTCAAGGAAGAATAGGCTGTGATCCTCAGTGCCTGAAGCACTAGTGCACCCCCACAGCCCCAGCAACCGTCAGTGGGAACCCAAGGCACTATCACCTTCCTCCCATCCACCTGGGCCTTCCCGAGTCTGTCAGTCAAGTTACCTTTGAAAGGATGGATTTAGCTGCTGTCTGCCAAGGAGATAAACACAGTCCTAGTTTTGTCTTATGAACCATGTAAATCCAATTGGAACAGAATCAAATGCTTTCTAACAGTGGTGCAGTTGTTTCCGTTAAGAGTCTCCTTCCTAGCTAGAAACCAAAAACAAAAGAAGAGAAGAGAAAAAGGGCAGGTCTCTAGATCTACCTTGTCCCAACTCTCCTATACACTGCCTCAGATCTTTCAGTCAGTACTTGGGCCATGAAAGTGTACAATAACAGGGTCAGGCTTCTTCTCATTGTGATTTCTCCAGGGAACAAGTTATCTGGGTCATATGATGTGAACTTGCCTAGGGAGGGGCCTCAGCAGCGCAGCTCTGTTGCCTAGTCTGTTCTCCAGGGAGATTGGCCTACTCTGTTCTCTGAAACATGGCTGGGCCTGGGCCAGCTATGGGTTAGGAGTCAGGACTACAGAGGGCTGGATTAGGTGTGGCAACAGCACTGTCCACTTGAAGCCCAACACTGATGAAATCACAGTTGGTGGAATCTCAGAGTATGGTTAGAGGCTGGGAAGGGTTGGGAGTAGAGGGAAGGCTAAGAACAAGGAGCCACCAAGGTTGAGATGGAGTCAGAATTATGTGGAGATTAGATTCGAGAGAAGAATATACTTATGGACAACAGAGTTTAAGAGGAAGTTGGGAACTAGGGTGGGCTTACATTTAAGTGGAGCCGTGGGTTAGATAAAATCACAAACTATGTTATAGTAGTGTTTAACACATTCTCATGGATGCTGTTTGGTGCTTAACACCTTTAGTGAGCACCAGGGCTCATGGAAGCCTTGGTATATTTTAGCCCCTGTGCCTGTCTCTCCTTCCTTCCCAAAGGTCATGGGCCCTTACACTCTCCCAGGAGAATGTGCAAAAATAAAAGCAGCTGAAGTTGGATCTCGACAATGTACTCATTGCTCTTGTGTTGAGGCAGGGGGGTGGAAGAGGCAGAGGCGTCCACACTGACGCTGGGGGCTTCCCTGGGGAAACGGGGGTGGCTGCCATCCAGGCAACCTGGAAGGGCTGATGAGTTTGTTTCCTGGGCCCTGCCTACTGCATGCCACTCCGTGGGAGCAGGGCCCAGGAGTTAGGGACAGGTGTCCTCTGTCCTTCAGGTACGGAACAGGGACAGCTCGGTTCTGTCCACACCATCTCCAGCTCCTGGCCTGGAAGACAGAGAACAAACCTGTCCTCTTCAGCCGCATCTGATAGTATCAAATCTGCGAGACTCAGACTGCCAGACTCTTACACATCTAGCCATGGACATATTTGTCCACACCACAGCCTGGAGAGTCCATAAGCATGGCTGGAGAATGACCCAAGCACAGCTCAAGAGTGATGAGGCTACTGTCACCGAAGCTATCCCTCTTTTTCCAAAGCCTATCTCTTAACCCTAGACTAAGACCCTGTGGAAACTTGCAGAAGGAGGAGTCCTGGAGGGTGGAAAATGTGATCTGTGCTCTCAGAGATACAGTGCTGGTGAAAAGGCCTGGGATTATTCAGCTTCCAGAAAATGGAGAGTGGGGTTTGGTGGGGTAGGTTTTGGGATTCCTTGGCAGCTTCACAAGCAGAACTTCTCAGGACAAAACCTGGAGAGTAATGCACAGAAGTAACTGTGAGATAGATTTCTTCTCTAGTGGAGGAAGCACCCTCTCTGCTAGAACCATTGGCACCACTTTGTTAAGTGATGAGTTCCCCATGTCAGGAGATGATCAAGTAGAGTATGAATCCTGGAAGATGTAACACTGTGATGACAGATTATAAGAAGCTACCACAGACCCTTCTGGGATGGGGGGAGGTTCTGAGACAAGCATCTCAGGTTCAAGGTTAAGTGCTGATTACAGGTACTACTTAGCTTTCTGCCTACCCTTCCATTGTCCAGACCCTGCTTCCCTCCTTGTCTCTGTCCTGTCAGTGTCTCTATACCACACTTCCCTAAGGAGAACATGCTTCTTTCTGCAAGACCACCTTTCTCTCTCTCTCTCTCTTCCAAGGCTCACATTCCTCAGGGAAATGCCTGGGGCAGAGAAGAGAGAAACATCTACCTGTCCCTGTTGTGCTATCTCCTAAGATAAATCAGCATCACACCATCCCTAGAGCCCACAGGGACACCCGAGGCTCCTTGTCATACAATATACAACAAGAGGCCTTTATGTTTCCCTAGCTTCTTGTGTCCTCCTATAACTATGCTTCCTGCCTGTGGCTGCCAGGTGTATGTATGAGGATGCCACTCTTCAACCTTGGACATAGGACTGAGCTCTCCCCCAAAGAGTTTTCAGACTGCTAGTGAAATCTGTGACGATGAAGTTTGGAGCCATGTAAAACCCATGTTTGTAGAGAGCTACAGCTCACATTCCTCCACACACTGAGAGAGGCCCACAGGCACACTGACAAAAGTCACTTATAATTTTTTTATGGTGAAAATACTGTATAGAGGGGTTACAATTACATGGGCAAGATAATGAGTACATTTCTTATCAAACATTGTAGCCTCCTCCTTTGTTTCCCCTTCCCTTCCCATGCTCCCCCTGCCCCCCCACCCAATCCTCCCCACTCCCGTCACTTATAATTTTGACTTCTATTGCTGCAAAGTTCTGCTTGGCATAGCATCAGGCCAGAGGAAGCCACCCACCATCAAAGCCTGGTTCAGTACGACACGAGCAGTGGAGGATTGAACACAGACTGTCATCACGGGTTACAACGTATCTACGCCCCCAGTGACAATAGCTATTTTTTCCCTTGAGAATATTGGATGTGTTGCTTACATTTCATAGATGAGGGGGAAGAAATCTAATTCCACCAGGCTAGATCGTTTAAAGCACTCAACGTTCTATAAACACACTGAAAGATAGTGTTCCCAAGGTGATAAAAAAGAAACTGTGATTGTGTGATTCTATTGCCTTACGGTTTGTTTTCCAGCTTGTCAGCCTTTACGTGGAGCATCAACTGTGATTACTATGAATTTACTCAATAAGCAAGCCCACTTCATAGCCTCTTGCTTTGGTACATGTCTTCCCCTAACTGGATACTCTTCATCCAACTGGCAAACTCCTCTTCATCCCACACAGCCCACTTGTGACTCATCTGCAGTCTTTTCCTCTGGAAAACACTCCCTTACTCTCAACAAGAGTTCGCTGTTAGGGGTTCTTTAGCTATCACTGCTGATATTGTTGTACTCACCATTAAGAGTGGGGCCCAATTATCTGTGTTTACATCTATCTCTTATTCGGCTGGAAACTATTGGCAACCAGGGACTGTGTCTCTTCAGTGCTTAGAACAGTGCTTGGTATATGATAGGTTCTCAATAGCAGTTTGCTGCATGTGCCTTTTGCCTATTGAATGCAAAGTTATCTGTCCCTTTTGTTTTCAACATTGGTTGTTATGAAGTATGTGTAAGGGAAAGTTTGAATCAAAATGATAGATGGGGCTAGAGGTATACTTCAGTGATTAGAGTGCTTTCCTAGCACGCACAAGGTCCTGGGTTTAATGCTTACTCATGTATATATGTGTGTGCATGCAAACAGAGAGACAGAGACAGGGACAGAGAGGAGAAAGAGTTTTCCAGTAATAGAGGGATCCCATCACTTTTGCTGGGTTTTATGCCAGGGTATCAAAGGGGAGCTGGATACCTCAGCAGACTTAGCCATGGGACCAGGGGCAGAGATCAAGGCACTAAACACTGTACTGAAAGCTGCAGTCACACAGTAGTGTGAGTCCTCACGAAGGGTAGTGTTTATTGGTGACATTCGGGAGGTTGGTTTCTGTGTTTGTTTTTTTCCCAGTTAAGAAAAGAGGTAAAGTTTCTGTGCTGTGAACTCCCAGGCCTGGAATGTCTGAGGTTCAACATGATCTCTGTGATTCTCCTTTGACTTTGCAAGAGATCCAAAAACCATCTTTTTTCCCCCTGCCAGTAGAGGGTTTGAAAACCTCCCTTTGAGATATCCCTTAGAAATCTTAGCCTGGCATTGTGTCTTGCATAATTGGAATCCAGCTTTACTCTCTGGTATTGTATCACTACTGCCCTCTTGTGTCTTGTATCCCATAAATGTTTCTGTTCCTGCCCAGCCTATCAAAAGCCATTGAAGAGTTGAGCTGGCCCTTCCCCTTGCATTGGAACCAAATCTGTTTCCAGTCTGGGGAAGTTTGATGCTCTTTAGATCAGTAACTCAGTGATGCATATTCATGACATGGTTCCTCCAGTGGAGAGAAACTAACAAATACTAAGACAAGAGCTAGATACTTATTCATAACTATCCAGCCAATCAGAGTATACACACCCACTTTATAATTATCCAGCCAATAGAATCTAGTAAGAATTAACCTAGTGGTAACACAGGATAGTCTTATCCTGGTAACATCAAAGATAAGAAGGAGAGGCATGAGATAGACTAAAGATAGGATCCAAAGACTGAAGACTACAAGCCTACTGTACCTTTTGGATACTAACCGAAGCCTGGGGACCTAAACCCTGTTTTCAGGCTTTTCCAGGTCCCCTGGCTGGTCCATCTTCATCATCTTCTGTTTCTGAGACCTGATTATACACCATTTATCCCAAGCCAATGTGCATATCATCTTAGTTTCCTTCCCTTTCTATATGAGTTGTTTCAGGATCAGTATTACTGTTTGGCCTTTACTTCCTATCTTATGCATTTGAAGCACAGCCACACATACTCTAATTTTATTCCATTCTGTTGAATTTAGCCCTTGACTCCCTCTTGTTAAAATTTTTTATGTATGTTATCATTCTCTCCTCTTTTTTCATTTTGTTTTTTTAACATCCCCTCCTCATCAGTGAAAAATATGAAAATATTATTTCTCTATCAAGAATAAAACTGCAGCTAGGATAGAACTAAAGACAGACTTTTGCCTGGTGCTAGAAACCCTGTCATGTTGATTGTGAGCCATAAATCAGTCCCTTTGGAGAAAATCATTCAATTAATGACTATTTTACTTGATTATAGAAGCATCCAGCCCCATTTTTTCAAGCAACTAGTCCAGATGGCTCAAAATGGTAACTTTCTGGCAAATGTTTTATTTGGTCTACACACAGTATTTTTTAAAAGTTTGTGTTTGTGTTAAAAATAAGGAAATTTCTCAAAAATTTTTAAGTTTCTGAGATTCAGTACTAAGTTTCAATATTACCTGGGCACTGGTGACTCATGCCTGTAATCCTAGCTACTCAGGAAGTGGTTCAAAGCTAAAAAACAAAACAAAATAAAAAGAACCTGTGAGATTCCATCTCCAAAGAACTGGCAAAATATTAGGCTGGTAGAGTGCCAAGCAAGCAAGCTTAATTCAAACCCCAGTACTGAAAAAATAGAAAGGAAGGAAGAAGAAAAGAAGGAAGGAAGGAAAGACAGGGAAAGGAAGAGAAGGAAAGAAGAAAAGGGAAGAAGAAAGGAGAGAGGGAGAAGAAGGGAGGGAGAGAAGAGGTAAGAAAGAAGGAAAGAAAGAGAAGAAAACTAAATTTCAGTGATAAATGTTTTTTGTTACAGGCTAATTTTGTTTTTGCCAGTCCTAGAGCTTGAACTCAGAGTCTTGGTGCTGTCCCTGAGCCTCTTTGTGCTCATGGCTAGAACTCTACCACTTAAGCCATCTTTTTCTGAGTAGTTTACTGGAGATAAGAGTCTCACAGACTTTTCTACCTAGGCTGCCTTTGAACTGTAATCCTCAGATCTCAGCCTCCTGAGTAGCTAGGATTATAGGTGTGAGCCACTAGCACAGCACAGGCTGAATTTTTATATGCCTCTAAAATCTATGTGTCAAACTGAATCCCCAGTATGATGATATTAGGAGCTGGGGCTTTGAGAGGTGATTGGGTTATGAGAATGGAGTCCTCAAGCACAAGTGGAATTAGTGTTTTGCTAAAAGGGACCCAGAGAACCTTTTCAGTACTTCTGCCTTGTGAAAACATGGCAAGCAGATGACCGTCTGTGAACCTGTAAATAGGTCCTCATCTGGCACTGAATCTTGACTGTAAACTTTCCAACCTCCACAACTCTGAGAAATGAATTCTTGTTCTTTACAAGACAACCAACCTGTGGTACTTTATTATAGCAACAGGAGATATTAAGATGCATTTACACACACATTCTCTGGTCCCTAATTACTCCATCACATTGTTTTATGTTTGCAACCTTCCTAGGGTTAGACCTCATCTAATCCTAAGAATATAAAGAGGGATTTTGTCTGATTATTGCTGTATTCATTATCTACTGCCACATAACAAATGACTTCAATCTTAACAAGCCAAAACAATAAGTATTTATTATGACATATCATGTTTTGAGTGCTGGGAATCCAACAATGCCTAATCTGTGTGGTTGGGTCCTGAGGATACAGAAATGTTATTAAAGGCCACATCATCTGCAGGCTGTCCTGGGATGGATAGATGGATTCCTCCAGAGGGAATGATCCAGGAGAGAAGTGGCAATAGGTCACTTCCACTAATGCCAGGTTCTATTCATTGGGAGCAGGGCCCCAAACCCAGCTCTCAGCTGCTGCTCCCCCAGGGCCGCATCTCAGTGACCAAAGACCACCCTTCTCTTACCATCTTACTAGAGAATGGGTTTCCAATGTGTGAATTTGGGAGACACAGTGTTAAGACCATAGCTATTGCTTTCTTTTTTTATTTTTTTAGCAAGCTCTTTCTTTAAGGTTGGTACTTCCTTCTTTCTCTCCGTCCTTATATCCAACTCACTCTTCCCTGCCCGCTACCCTTAGTCCTAGCCCAGGGGCATCCTCAGCCTCTCTAAACATCACATTCTGTTTTTGTGCTACTTTTACTTGCTGCTGTCACATACCTGGGACATCTTTCTCATCTTGCTTGTGTCTTTGTTAAATCTCATTCTCTAGTGCAAATAAATCCCCTCTGAATGGGATAAAATTCCACATGTTCATCTGGCCTTCTAGCCCTTTCTTCCGCCTATTAAGTTCAGAGATGTGATCTCCAGTGGATCTCAGTGCCCTGGGTTGTAAATTGTGATCTCTTAGAGGCCAAACCCTCTCTCTATTCCTTTTTAGCAGAATAATTTATAGCCCAAGGTTGGAAACCTAACTTCCTGGATTCAAATCCTGGTTCTGTTAATGAATGGCTAGTGACTTGTGCATAATCCCCCTCTTCTCCTCTTCATCTGTCTATTCCTTTCCCCTTGACACCACCCTACCCCTTTTGAGTACCAACTTCCTGGTGTATTTTGATGAAGCTTAATTTTGGCTTTCTAAGAAACTAGCTTGGGCTGGGAAGGTGGCTCAGTGGTAGAGTGCTTACCTTGCATGCATGAGGCCCTGGGTTCAATTCCTCAGCACCACATAAGCAAAAGGAAAAAGCCGGAAGTGGCGCTGTGGCTCAAGTGCTAGAGCACTAGCCTTGAGCTGAAGAGCTGAGGGACAGCACCCAGGCCCAGAGTTCAGGCCCCACGACAGGACCCCCCCCAAAAAAAAAGCCTATTTGAGATCACCCTTGTACCTACCATGTTTCAGTGAATATATTTGTATATGCTCACATACAAGTATCCAATGTTTATATTATGTAATTAAGAGGAAAGGGATGAATACAGGAGGGATGGGTGAGCCTGTTGAAAGGGGTGATATTGATAAAGATTCATTCATTAACTTTGTTAAATAGCAACTCCTTTGTACAACTACTTAAATGTATTTTTAAAAAAAGAATGTGAAAAAAAGGCTGATGAGTTTTCCTGATGACTCTGGACTTTGGATTTCTCATGTTAAAGAAAAGGCATCTTTCCCATGAGAATTGGAGGAGGAATAAAGACAATACAGTAAGTGCTAGCTCTGGCCATAGTCAGCTCTTGCCATCCCTCACTTCTTTTTAGCTAAGGAATAAGGTGGATTTGACCCCCAAGTCATCCCAACATTTCTGAGGTTGAGAGATCAAAGACAGTGGGCCCAGAAAACACACACTTTAAGAAAAGATATTCTGATTTGGCTCCAGCCTCACAACTTCTTAAGTATTCAACCTCAGACACATTGCTTAACACTCCGCTGTCTCACCAATAAAATGCAAATACCAATCACTCCTCTCAGGGTTGTTTTGAAGATTAAATAATACCTATAATGTTTGGAGCACTTCGCCGTGGGAACATAGCAGTTATTTAATAAATGTTAATTTCCTTCCTCTTCCCTTCAAATCAAGTATTATCCTCCTGGGTGTGGGGCTGGGCTGGAG
The DNA here is from genome assembly GCF_000151885.1 of Dipodomys ordii. Classification (NCBI taxonomy): domain Eukaryota; kingdom Metazoa; phylum Chordata; class Mammalia; order Rodentia; family Heteromyidae; genus Dipodomys; species Dipodomys ordii. The sequence continues at coordinate 1,921,229 of NW_012267329.1, forward strand.
AATGGAAGGTAAAGAGCTTCGCTTTCTCTCTAGCATCTCACACAACATGCTGTTGGCTCCAATCAGAAGCCCAGGCTGGTCGCCTTAATATTCTCACAAAGCCTAATCACAGCAATTTCGAATATCCTTCCTATTTCCTCTATATGACATTTTAAAAATAAGAGCCCTTCAAGAGTTCTCCAGGCTCTCATTTCCCTAGAGCCTCTCTTTCTTCCTGTTTTCATGTATCACTGGCTTTACCAGAAGAACTGGGTGCCACTTAAAAAAAAATTAGTGTAAAGGTGATTACAAAGAGGTTGCAGTTACATAAATCAGGTAAAGAGTGCATCTCTTTTTGAACAGTGTCACCCCCTCCTTCATTCTCTCCCAGATTTTCCCTCCCAAACCCCTTACCCCCCTCCAAGTTGTATAGTTCATTTCCAACATAGTGTCTAATGAGTATCACTGCTGAATTAGTTCACCCTTTTCCCCACCATTTCTGTGCTTCCCCTTCCCCTCTCCAAATCAGATAAACTTACATGTAAGACAAAAGGTACAGAAATAAAAAATAATGACAAAAAGGCGGGGGGGGAAAGAACTACAATCATTCATAATCTACAACATCATACTCAGCTTTCCCAGATACTCTTAGAAATCTATTAAAAGCCAGACTCTGTATGCCTGGCCTCACTTGTCTTTCAAAAAAAAAGTGCCGTAAGAATGGACCAGACCCCTTTACCCCCAGTTCCCAGCACTCCATCTCACCAAACAGTGCTTCATGGATGACCAGCCCCAAAGAGCAAAGGGTTTTAAAATGGTCTGCAGAATCCCAGGAAAACCAGGAGCGGTCTTTGGAGACTGTGTAGGCCTCTGAAAGGGTGTGTGTGTGTGTGTGTGTGTGTGTGTGTGTGTGTGTTTATGGGTGCATTTTTCTATAACTAAGACTCCTGGGTTTTAATGAGCCCCTCAGAGATCTCCAAGATGCATAAAGTGTACCAAGCTGTGGCATCATTCCTTCTAGCCATTGAGAGAAGAAAGCATAGCTCAGCAAGTTGTTAAGCATCCTGCTTTGAAGGAAACAAAAGCTTCCCTTTAGTGCCTAGGCAGCTGGGGTCCTCCCCATGTGCCTTCCTACAAGGCTACCATCTGGGCCAGAAACACGACCACTCTCACTACATCTGGTCAGAGTGTCAACTTCAGATTATATATCCAAATCTCTCCTCTCTATTTTTCCTTTTTGTCCTCACCAGACATTTCCTGCCTTAGGTGATGTATAGCCAGGCAGGAGGGAGCCCCATAAGCTCCAACATCACCATTTATACACACTGAGCCCTGCCTGCAAATCTTCAATTCAGAGAGATGATCCCAGCCTCCAGTTCTCATTGCTTGTTACTATGCTGCTCTGGTTGTCCTGTAGCTTTCTGGAAGTTCCCACCTTCAAGGTTTACTCCTGTGACTCGTTGGTCCTTCCCTATCATCCCTGAGCTCTCCATGGTAACCGGCTCACATATTCCTTCTCTCCTTTGTTGATGGCCTCACTTAATTGCTAAGCAAACTCTCTCTACCTCCCCTCCTGAATGATGCTTTTCTTGGCCTGGTTTTTGCTAATTCCAGTCTAGAAATGAGAAAGCCAAACAGTCAGTGCTGGGGAGTACTATGGCCACTGCCATCTCCATCATGGGCCCTTCTGGTCTTTGTTCTTTTAAATCCATAGGAAATAGCAATAAAAGCACCACGCCTCACTTTCCTATGTCAATGTTAAAGACTTGACTCTTTCAGTGTGGGATTGTTCAACCCTGTGTAAGTCAGCAACCAAGGAATGTGGTCATGGCTAGGGAGTGCCCTCTCCCACTTGACTGTGTCCTGATCACAATTTCCCTGTGCCTACAGTGCTGAATCTCTTCTGAGCCAGTTGACACTTATGTCTGCTCATGGCCATGTATTCTGTCTACAGAAGACTTGCCTTTCTTCACATATTTCTCCAGTGTTCTAGAGCCTTCCCTTAGAACCTAGATCCTTTTCTTCCTCTCTACATGCAGTTGTCCCCCTTTCTTTCCTTCTGCCCCTTTCCTCCTTCGCTGTGTGGCATCCCCTCTACCTATCTACAGGACAGTTTCTTAGGTTTATTTCCTTTTACCTCCATAGCTCTTGGACACACATCCACCTGACAAAAAACAGGAAGACCCAAAGCCCTCTGAGGTTCCAGAAAGTATCTTCTCACATTCCTTGTAGCCAGTTTCTACGTCCTACAGGGTTGTCGTGAAGAGTAACTGAGCCAGTGCTCCTGAGGCACCCAGTCCACATTCCGTGAGACACTGTGCTTCAACAGGCTACCCGCAGTCCTATCACTCCTTTGCTTCTGCTTCCTTTCAGAGCACAGGAAGAGGCCCATGTTGGCAGGCCAGGTGACCAGGTATCTATTTAGCTTAGATTCTAAACTTAAAACATAACCCAGCAGATGCCTAGAGCTCAGTGAGCAGCCATGCCTTGTACTGTTGGGGGCAAAGCTAAGGCCTCCCCTCTACCTCCTTGGGTTTGTGGAAGCAGACAGTTGGAGAAACCCAATTAAAAGCTTTGTTACAACAATTTCCTAAATATGTTTGGTTCTTCATAATTTCTCCATCTCTTACTTCTCCAGCCCTCTTTTCCCTAATTTAATCTATCCCCCATCACTCAGCCATACCTCTCGCTTGGTGGTACTTGACTCATCACTTTCCAAACATGACATACATACTTACACCTCTTTGCCTGTAGGCCCAAGATGTTTGTCTGCTTGGTCTGGTTTGCCCTATGTCTAGATGTCCCCAGCAAGGCACCAGCCATCCATTTAAGATGTTGAAAAACTACATTGATTCTTCTATAGTTACTCCATCCCATACCATCCTGTGTCTGCACAGCACCCTATGACTAGCACCTCAACTCAGTTTAATGTACTGAAATTATTCGTTTAATGATTTCCTCCCACTAAACTGAGCACATGGAGAGGAGGACTCGACTTATTCCACATCCCTAGTGCTCATCTAGACCTGTTGCATGCTGAATGCTCAGTAAATAGCTGTCAGATGAGCACAGAAATGAAAGAACACAGAGGAGACTGGAAGTGAGAAGGAGCAGTATTTTCAGTATTTGGGGAAAGTAGTATTTCCTGGGTTTTCTAATCAGGTCTCATGACAGTGATAGGATGATGTATGTTCCTGAAATAGAGGTGTCTAGGGAAAAAGTAGTAATTGCCTAGCCAAAAGTGATGCTGGCAGTGTGCTAGCTGTGAAGGTTGTAGACTTGGCAGGGCAGAGCCTCTTAGGCTCCTCCCTCCTCAGGTTCTAGTATCTCAGGTTCTGGCAGGAGATGTACCTGGTATGGTAGCTATTCCCAGGACCCAGGCCTCTGCCTTTGTAAGCTTACTAAGAACAGAATGAAAACTGGAGGTGGAACAAGAAGTCCACATAACCGGGAAGATGTCTATGTTGGCACCCCGGTATTCTGTACCCAAGGACCTGGGCCGTGTCCTCTCCAAGGCCCAATTTCGAAGCCTCCCTCTCTAGCTCCAGGCCTGCTCAGTGTCACAGCATATCCACAGGCTGGCAGGCCCTGGGAGGGAAGCTCAGCCATGCTTGTTGAATGCACTAATGGCCAGCCTACATGAGCACTGTCTAGCAGCCACATTATATCATGTGATATCACATCATGTCCTATGAAAAGCAGTTGTTCTAGAAGACTTGATACTGACATTGGACTTGAAGTTAGCCAGCTGAGATTTGGATCAAGGCTTCACAGTATGACGTTGGACAAAAAAAATACAGATGAGAGCTTAATGAAATGAATCATTTGAAGTGCCTCAGACAGCCTGGTGCATATGTATATATACCCAAAATGCTCCAGACACCATGATGGGCATAGAGAGACAAGGTCCTATCACCTACATGACTCCAGCTGGTCCCAGGAAGGTAGGAAATGCGAGCAGGAAGCCTTGTGTACAGCAGGAAGGAAGGATGTTTGAGAAAGAGCGAATGTTTGTCATGATTCACATTCCTTCAGGATCTGAGCATACAGAGGTTCAAAGGCAGGTCAGGGGGCTTCTGCAAGGGTAGATGGTAGAGTCCATTCTCTGACTCACATCCTCATCCAGGGCTGAAGCTGTGCGTTGCCATTCATTACCTGCATGAAGAAGAAAGAAGGTTAGTGTTCTGTGCCTCCTTGTTCTTCTACTAAAAAAGGCATAAAAAGTCTACCTGACTTGCAGGGTCCTGTGAAGACTGGAAGGGACAAACCCAATGAACCCAAGTAGTGAAGACATCTTTAAGTAGATCTAGGTAAAGAGCCATGCTTGAACTTGTAGGGATCTATGAAGCCTGGCCTTTTAAAAATCTGCATACAAGGATTATTGTCTCATGTGATATCAATCCATTGAGTGAGTTCACCTCCCTCAGACTCTGCTGGTACTATGAGTGCAGGGAAGAGAAAGATCCCAAGTCCCTCTTCAGGGAGCTGAGAATCCAGGGAAGTAAATAAATGTGTATTGTAAGGGGCACAGGCCCAACGCTGGAGGGAACTGAAGAAAAACCATACCAAAGTATAATTGCTGGTCATTAGAGACCTCATCCATCATCCACTCTTTCCTGCAATACAAGAAAACACAACAGACATGTTCAGTGCCCTGTCAGGTGGTGTGCACAGGGGCAGAGTCATCAGTGCTGGGCTTAGGCTCTAGCCTTGCCTCTTAGGTGAGCACATATGGTCTATACCTACCCCGACCTACCTTTCTCTTCATGGGTTTTTGTTTTCTTTCTGAAGCTCTGGTAGGTTGCTCACATATGCACTGAGCAGTCAGGCTGGGGATAAACTCACCCCTACAGCAGTTCAGACTAATGATCAGATAATAGCACTGCTGGAAATTGTGTATCTTTAGTTAGGCCATCAATTCCTAGCTTTGTTTTGCTTTGTTATACAATGAATTTAAGAGCATAATGGCACCTTTTTTTTTTGGTAGGTCCTGGGTCTTGAATTCTGTGCCTTTGCTGTTGCTGAGTTCTTTCTGCTCAGGGTTAGCAGTCTACCACTTAAGCCACAGCTCCAGCTTCTTCTGCGATTAGTTGGCAATAAGAGTCTCACACACTTAAGCCAGGTACCAGTGGCTCATACCTATAATCTTAGCTACTCAGGAGTCTTGAGATCTGAGGATTGTGGTTCAAAGCCCAGGCAGGAAAGTCCATGAGACTCTTATCTCTTATCACCAGAAAACTGGAAGTGGTGTTGTGGCTCAAATGGTAGAGCACTAGCCTTGAGCTGAAGAACTCAGGGATGGTGCCCAGGCCCAGGGTTCAAGCTCTACAACTGACCCCCAAAAAACAGTCTCACAGACTTTCCTGCCCAGGCTGGCTTTGAGCTGCAATCCTCAGATCCCAGCCTCTTGAGTAGCTAGGATTACAGGCATGAGCCACAGGTACCTGGTGGCAGAGCTGCTCTTTATCTTTCCATTTGCTTTACATTACAATGTGTTCAGTGTCTAGCACTGAGCCTGGGTAGAGACACTAAATGCATCATTTATCTTTGGTCCCATAGGGAAAAATTCTGCTAAGAATGTGAAACTCTGAGGCCAAGCTTGCAAACTTGGAGGATCTACTTGAACAAGTGACTTACCTCTTGTATCTTGGTTTTCTCAGCTATAAAATGAGTTACTATGAGTAATTACCTAGATATTATAAGAGTTCGATGACAATACTAGGAAAGCTTAGGCTGGAAGCATGCTCTCTCACCTCTGCAATGTCTGATCAGGCATTGCCTGGTAAAGGGCTACTTACAAATATCAATGTAGGTGGGGGCAGGAAGGGGATAGAGGAGTTGAATATAGAGCCACAAGATGGGCCTTGGGGAAGCAGCAGTATCTGGTACCCAGGAAAAGTCCCAGGGCGGCACACTGAAGAACTGGCTTGATCAGACATTGCAGAGGTAAGAGCATGCCTGTAGCCTAGGCATCTGCCTTTCAAAAGGAAGAAGGGAGTGAAAGCGATTAAATGAATGAGCAGATAATGACACTACTTATGAAGCCCTTGCAACATGCTGCTCTGTCCCATGGACTTCCGTGATGTCATTCCTATTTTAAAGACAAGGAAACTGAGGCTTAGCGAGATGATGTCATCAGTCACACCGTTGGTAAATCACAGCACTGGCCATTCATTCAGCATCCTTACTTCCCTGTATCCTTGCTCCTACTGCTGAATTTGATATCTTTCAAAAAAAAAGGAATAAAAGCAGGAGGCCTGGTAGCCAAACCTGTACATTCTGGCTTGCCAGACACCCCTGCACGCCCCTTCTCTTTGAGTATAGATTGCTGGGAGGTGTCCTATGACCTGAGGAACAGAGCATCACACCTCCCATCTGACAAGGCGTGTGCTTTCTCTGGCTGTAAATATATGTGTGCAATCCCGCCATTCCCTGTGTCATGAATCAGCCCTGTGGCCACTGGTCCCAGAGTCTGAGCAGAGCTGACTTACAGTCTGTGAGAGCTTTAACTCTTCCCCCTGGAGGATGTTCAGACATGTTCCTGTGAGCAGCAAGGAGCTCAGGCCCCAACGTCAGTTACCTGGAATATGTTTCTGGCCCTCTGTGATGTATCCCAAGGCAAAAAAAATAAACAGTTCCCTTTCCTCCTCTTGTGGTTCCCAATTGTGAGAGCTGCAAAGGGAAGGAAGGCTTTCTAAAGCACCTGCACTAGATCAGGTGAGGAAAGAGTGTTCCAAGCAGAGGGAACAATCAGTACAAAGGCACTGTGGCACAAGTGAATTTGGCATGCTTGAGAACATGAGCACTGACTCTTCCAGAGGAAGCAAAGACTAAGAAAGGACCAGAACATTGTAATCCATCAACAGTGGCAGGTAAGGGTAGGGAGCTCAGGAGCTTAAGAGGTGAAAGGTGGGGGCCACATCTTGGAACAATTACTCTGGCATTTCAAGAAACATAGGTTCATATGACCAGAGACTCCTAAAACTTGGTACTTGACAGATGGTAGGACACTCAGAATCTTGACATTTTGGACCGAGACTTATAAATCTGAGTTTGCAGCATGAGATTTTAAGATCATGTTTCTGAGCTGTGTAACTCCAAACCTTGCACACAAAAAAAGAAGTCAACACCAAAATTCAAGGTGGCCTTTGACTTGCCACCATTGGCAACTGGGCCTTCCCACATGCTCATCCTCCATAAATCCCCTTGGTGAACCAGGCACTGGTGGCTCACAGCTGTAACCTTAGCTACTCAGGAGGCTAAGATTTGAGATTTGAGGTTCAAAACCAACCAGGCAAAAATGTCTGTGAGAATCTTATCTCAATTAACCAAAAGCTGTAAATAGACGTGTGGCTTGAGCAGAGAAAGCTAAACAAGAATGCAAGGCCCCTCCATTCAAGCTCTAGCATAAAAAAATGAAAAGAAAAGAAAAGAAAGGAAAAGAAAAGAAAAGAAAGGAAAGGAAAGGAAGAAAAGATGTCCCCTTGGCAGCTTGGCGCTGACATTCAGACTCTCAGCTTGGATGCAACCTGCTGCTGCCACTTGCTGTCTGCCAGCAATGCCAGGCTGAATTCTGGTCAGTCCTCCCTGGCAGCTCATGGGGAGACATACCCAGTGCTCCTCAACTAGAGGAGATAATGCTGCCTGAACACACTGACATCAATCTCCCATCATGGCATTTTTAATAAGTCCTGTGGTTCCCGCTGAAAACCACAGAGCAGCAGAAGTCATTTATGTTCTTTAAGTAATTTCCTGGCCTTTGGGCCATGGTCCCACCTTTCCTTGGTAGGGTTTCCTCCTCACAGCCTCAAGGAATGCAAAAGCTACTTGGCCTTTTGCCAAGATCATTGAGTCTATAATACGACTGGCTTCTGTTTGTGCATTATTCTCATTTTCATTTGCTCAATTACCCACCATGGATAAGGAGAGCCTCACAAAGCTCTGACCCCTGGGAAGACTTGTGTGTGAGGCCTGAGGCACAGGGCTTCCTGAGGAGGGCTGAGGGGCAGAAAGGAAGAGAGCATAGTCTTTAGGGTCAGGCAGATATGAGTTGAACCCTGTGCTCCTCCTTTCCCTCCTGTGTCATTTGGGCTATGTTATTTAAAGTCTCTGATCCTTGATTCTATTCATCATTTGGAAGATATAATGGTCTCTGGAGTTAGGGAACCATGGTTTGCATTCCTGATCTACCACTGTTCTGTGACACTGAGCAGATCCTTGAACCTCTCTGGGCTCTTCTGATTGCCTTGTCTATGAAATGGGAATAATAATATTCCCTAATGGGGAAAGGTTGCAGAGGATACAGCAATGGTCACCTAGCTATTATTTTCGGGCAGACTGTCGTGGTGGAGGACGTGTAGTGAATCACAGCTACTCACTCATAGTGCCAAGGTAAGGGAGAAAGAGGGAGAGACAGAAACAGAAAAACAGACACAGAGTCAGAGAGAGAGATGCCAGGCTTCAATACCTCCTTCAAATACTTGTCTCTAATGACAGCACTTTCTTTAGGCTCCTACTTCCTAGAGTTTCCATTACCTCCCAACGGCCATTCAGTTATGAACCTATAAGTGAACTATTCCACTGATGAGTTCAGAGTCCCACAACCCAATCATCTCTCAAAGGACCCATCTCTGAACTCTGCATCATTGTAGTCCAAGCCTTCAACACATGGGCCTTTGGAAGGACATTTATAACTCAAACTGTAGCAAGTCATATTAAAGTTGTCAAGAGTATTGAAGGAGTATGAAGGGGGTTTAGAACAGTACTTGGTTTGTGGTACTGAAGGAATGAGTATTAATTATGAACACCATTGTCCACAGGAAGGCAGTGAGGTGCAGCTCTCAGTGTCTTGTACCTGACATCCGTAACATATATAGTTGAATGATGGAGAAAGAATTGGAGGGATTGATGGTAAGTGGTGGAGGTGTCCACTGTCTGTCACCTCCTGCTCTGAGCACTGGACTAGGGCTGGGGCTGCCTTACCATTATAAGCTGATGAATCCAGTATATTCTTTCCCCAGCGCTCAGAGTCAGTGGCATCAGGCTAGTAGTCTGAATCAGCTATAGGGGAGTGTTTACACAACAGACATTGGCAAATGTTAGAGATCAGGTGTGTTTTATAATGAGAGTGACATTTCAATTAGAACCCAACACATCATCTCTGCCTGCTAGAAGAACATTTTCATATCCTTTGACCCAGGCATCTTCAAAATTCAGTTGGCAACATTATTGTGAGGCACAGATGATGGAGAAAATAAACAATGTTGTAGCAGGTAGAGGGTGTTAGTGGGGTTGAAAGCTTGGCTTTGGGGGTCTCCGGTAAGTTTGTAGTGCATATTTCTAGTGGGTTTTGGTGGTCACCGGTACACCTCTGAGACACTGAAGAGGAAACCAGAAAGCATGAGGTGACATGGTAGGGCTGTTTGGTGGTATTCCCAGGACTTTCTGTAACTTGATCAGACTGAATTGATGCTGTAACCTCCCGGGATGACTGTTCATACTGTTTGAGCAGACCTTGTGGACATATTTTACAGGCATCTGTGGGCTCCTTCATGGAGCATCTAAATCCCCAGATCCTTATCATAAATGGCCAGATCAGCCTTCTGACCGAAGGGACTACTTAAGGACAAATCTCCTTCAATATCAATTGACTTTGAAGAGGTGTAGCTATTAAGAGGGCCAGACAGAAGTGTATCCATTAAGTGTAGAAGACAGAAGAATGAACCCAAGGAAGGCATTTATAAACTGCCCAGGAGATAGAAGCTTGTCTTGTGTGAGAAGAAAGCACAAATCAAGATGTTCTAAGCTCAGGCCCAGGATCACAGTACATGCTGCAATCCCTGCTGCTTGAGCATGCTCAATATGGGGTCTCAATGAGGCCCTTTGAGTCCAGAGCCCCCATTTGATTCTTTACTGTGGGTGAGCCACCTTCTTTCTGTCTTCTTACCTCAGGGCTGTGGATGGTCAGCATAATTGTTACATCCTTAGGAATAAATATCTCTTTTAAAGTGTGTTGACATAGCATTTGTGTTTCAATGGCCCTAAATGGCTTTAGAGGAAAGCTAGTTAATCCTCTGATCTGAGGAAGACCTGATTCTGTTCATTCTTAGAGGAATAAAAAGAAAATGCTGTGCCTTTAATCTCTAAATTAGCACCATTGGGACTGGCAATTACCAGCCCTTCTCTGAAGGAGTGGAGTGGGGTGTTTATACTTAGCAACTAGGTAATGTGAAGGTACGGAGGAGGACGGATGGCTAGAGGGGGCAAAAAGTAGTGGCTCATGTGGAGGACAGCTAGAGAACTGCAAGGAATAGATCAAAGCAGCTCCAAGGGACAGTTCTTAAATATCCAAGGCCCTTAGTCTCCAGTTTGTGTGACTGTTGGGTGGTGATGGAGTCTAGGAAGTGAGACTTAATGGGAGGAACTTAGGATATTGGGAGTGTGTTCATGAAGGAGATATTAGTGCCCTGGCCCTCCTGTCCCTCTTTCTCTCCTCTCTCTTTCTCCCTCTCCCTCTCCCTCTCCCATGTGGGGTCAGGAGTATCTCATCAGCACTGCTTCTGCAGGTGCCAGTTTACAGAGATCTCCCGGATGTTAGAAGAAGAAGGCTTTGTGACAGTTGAGGAGGCTGATGGGACCCTTCCCTTCCCCCCCTCCCAGGACACTTGAGCTCATGCAGGGTGCAAATTGTGTTTCTCTGTCAACACTGGCTAAGGACTGCTCCTCTTGACTCTAAATCTGGCACAAATCACCGAGAAGCAGACTCCCTTTTCCAGCATATGGAAACAAACACAAAATATGGCTGTCCCTTGCCTATCATAGTGATGCTCCTGTCCTGCCCTTCTCTGACATGTTATTAAAGATTATTTATAGGTTTTAAAAATAAATGCAGTTTACATAGGGAAAAGGGTACAAAGCAATGCAGCTTTTAAATTGGCGCTTGAAAAAAAAACCAAAGCTTTACTATCAGTAGGAAAGCAAAAATACTGATTGAACTCTTGTGATCGGTCATTCTACTTATCTTTGAGCTTCCTAGCAGTCTTTGAAAAAATAGGGAGCCAGCCGTGGTGTGCACACAGGTCATCAACAAGGAAGATGAGGCAAGAAGATCACGAGCTTGAAAAAAAAAGAGAATATGATGAATTTTGTGCTCATGTTTAGGTCTAAAGAGACAAATTATGTTTTATGGAGCTAGTTCTATTATATATATATGTGTGTATATATATATATATATATATGTACAAATACATACAGTTTATATTTATTTAATGCCTTATTCTTACATAAGGATATCCTATGAACAGCAAGCAATCTCACCTGGGAAGTGGGGAGGGAACAATACCTTACATGGTTTTGTGTTTATATATGAGGAAAAACAGAAGTTCCTTTTGTTGTTTGGGACGTGAGGGGCTCTAGATCATGTCACAGGGCACCAGCCATGTTCTTCCTCTAAGCTCTGCGCAAGACCTATTTCACTGCTATCATCAAAAGTCTGAATCTCATGTGGTCTCAGCTCCATTTGAGAACTTCATAGCAGATACATGAGGGCTGAAGAAGACTGTGTCTTAGGAAGCCTGCTGCTACCTGGCTTGTAGACCTTGGAGCTTAGAGCGTACTGACTGGTGCGATTCTGTGGCCAGTGTCCTGTGAAGTAGGGCTGTTCCCATGCCTCCCTCAATGCTGTGGCCATCACAGGTTATTTTCATGTAGGGTAGAGAGACCACAAGGTATTAATGACAGCCTTCTCCAGGACCTACCTTTTAGGACAAGGGCCACATTATTCCAAATGATGGCTGGAATAAAGACCAGATACGTATCACTTTTGCAGAAGCTGTAAAGCTGAAAAAGCTAGACATTGAATAACAACCAAGAGACAGCCAGAGAAATGATGAAAATCTTTACAAACATTGAATTAAATAGGACCAAATATAAGATTCTATATTTTGAGATGCTGGAGGGGATGTGGACAGAAAGGAACCTTACTTCATTGTTGGTGGGAATGTAAACTTGTTCAACCACTTTGGAAAGCAGTATGGAGGTTCCTCA
>NW_012267329.1:1933942-1971133 GCF_000151885.1 Dipodomys ordii
GGAGGAGGCTGCAATGCTTGGTAAGAAATGTACGCATTATCCTGCCCATGTAATTGTAACCCCTCTGTACAGTATGTTCACAAATAAAATTAAATTAAATTAAAAAAAAAAAGATTCTATGTTTTGGCTCAAAGCATCCACAGGTATGTGCACATTCACACTCTTGCACACAGATGCATACTCGTGTACATATTTGTGTCCAACTATGTGCATGTGTGTACATATCCATGTGTGTGAACATGTATGCATATAAACTTGTATGTGCACGTAACTGCATGTATGCATGCCCATATGCATACACATACACCCTTATGTTTACATGCATTCATACACAAATGCACCTGTACCCATATGCTTACACATAGGCACACACATGGCTATGAAGAGATGACATGAAGCAGACCTGACTTGGTAGCACAGCGTGAAAAGAACTTGAAGGTGTAGTTAGCAGAAAGCTTCAATTGAGTCAAAAGGAGGCAGAGTTATGGGACCTTATACTGCACTAACAGGAGCATAGGGTCCATTAGTTCATTCCTTGTGTATTGTATAGCACAGGTTGTTCAAGTCAATTGCGGGGCATATAATTTAGAAGCCTTTGAGAAAAATTGACATCTTGAGGGGGAAGTTCAATTTGAGAAAAAAACCTTTGAAATCATGAGTTATGAGGCATTATCAAGAGGAATTGAAGATATTGGGCCTAGAGTAGTCCTCAGTGAGAATTTAAGAATGCCTTCAACTGTAAGGCAGTATGTAAGAAAAGACTTGGTCTGTGCCTATGGCCCAAAAAAGTCTGTCCAACTGGACTAATGGAAGAAGAAGGGAAAACAAGTAGGACTTAATGTGGCTCATTTAAGGGTGGTTTACATGAAATTCCTTGTTCTACATGGGCTGCGTGGTCACCATCAGAACAGACAGGGGATTGCACAGAGAGAAAGGTAACTGCTTCCAGTGAACTGTAAAATTCTGCCCAGATGACTGTGAGGTTCCCTAGGCCTGCCCTGTGGGAAACTTGATGAACACCTTTCTTGTGTCCTCCCAGGTGGAAGGGTTGGGGCAGCTGCCAAGGACCCAATCCAGTCATGATGAAGTACAGTGTTAGGTGCTCAGCTGGGTATAGCAACAGTGGGCAGCAGCCCAGGGCACCTGCTCATGTGGCACAATGCCTGCTTCCCACCTCCTGGAAAGATGGAGATTCAGACAGAGACAGCCCCAGGCTGAGATCTCAGCAGCAAGGGCTTCTCTGGGATCCTGGGAGGACCAATGGAAAGTCTCAGACAATGGAGACAGCTGAGCTGATGAGAAAATCTGCTACTCTTGATCTGCCTGGTATTAGAGAAACTGATACACTTAAAGCTGAGTGTGATGATGGCACACATGCCCTTGACTTGGGAGGCAGAGGCAGGATTGTGAGTTCAAGGCCACCTGGGGGAAAGTATCAAAACTCTTTCTCAAAAACAAAGTAGAAACAGAAAAGCTGGGGGACAAAGCTCAAATAGTGGAGTACTGGCCTGGTGTTCATGAAACACTGGGCTCAATCTTTACTACCAGAAAGAAAGAGAAATTGACAAACTCTTCTGAGCCCTCATTTTGCTGTCATCTTGTTGTGAAAATTAAAGACAGTGTCTGAGGCCTGTGACCTGTGCGTGTGGCTAGCATACTATAAATACTGTTTTCTCCTCTCTTTTTTTCCTTCAAAACTGAGCCACCTTGACACTGTGGAGACTTAGGGGCAGGGTGGGTCTTCTCACCTCGCTAGGGTCAGTTCACCCTAACAGTGTGCATGGTGCTTGTCCTCTGATCCCTGCCCCTCTCGCACTTTGCTAAGGAGATATTTTCTCCCTGACAGAGGAGCTGAAGGAGAAGCTGACCGAGTACGTGGACAAGGTGAACAGCCAGAAGCCCGGCTTCATCAAAGTCGTGCGCCACAGCAAGCAGGAAGGCCTCATCCGCTCCCGGGTCAGCGGCTGGAGGGCAGCCACGGCTCCAGTGGTGGCACTCTTCGATGCCCATGTGGAGTTCAATGTAGGCTGGTGAGTGAGGAAGAGTCTCCAGGTAGCCTAGAAGCTTTGAGTACAAAGCATGCTGGGAGCTGAGACATTGGCAGGAAGAGAGAGAGAATCTTGGGGACTGGTGAGTGTGGGTATATAAATGACACAGACAACAGGATTGTCCCGTAGTAGGGCAGGAGGATTATGGGTCGAGGGGTCAAAGCACAGTACCTTTATGATATGGTAGCAATATCAGGTGTGGTGCTGACTGGTGTGGTCCCTTTATTGGTAGGACTGGGAAGAGGGGTACCTGGTAATTGGCTAAGGACAAGGGTCCAACAGCCAGCACAGCAGAGCTGGGGCAGATATGTGACAGATGCCCCACCTGGGAGACAGGGTAGATGTATGATAGAGGTGTATGAAGGTAGCATAATGTTGCCACAGGTACACAGGGCCAGGATTGTGGCACACAATCCCAGAGCCTCCTGCCTGGTGAAACCAAGTGTGAGCCAATCTTCCTTTCTCAGTTTAGGTGGCAAGAGAGAGCTGGCAAAAGCCACAGTGCTACTGAACACTGACTGGGTCTCTATTCCCCATGTCCCTGTCAGGCCTAGGGTCTGTAGTGCCACCCCAAGTCTGGCTTCACTTGGGCATGGATAGCACAGATGCTGGGAATGACTTGCATGGCTGGGACCAGGAGGTTCCCACTGTTTCTCCCAGTATGCCTCCTGGCCTCAGGGTCTGTTCCCTCCCCAGCTCCACTATGCCAGCCTTTGCCTCTTTCCAAGGAGCCAGGAGAGGAGGATCCTTTGGCAGGAAGGACTCTTGGGGCCTGCATACAGCCTGGGCTGGCTGCCGGCATAAACGGGCCCAAATTAAGACTGCAGCAGAGTCATTTTTTATACTTGAAGTCCCTGCTTGCCATTTGTGACTATTTAAAAAGCATTTGTACTGAATTTATGGCCAGGATAGGAGAGGGACACTTACTATTTCAAGCTGATTTGAATAAACAATTATGCATTGAATGTATTATTAATGAGAAGCTTATCATTCCTGTCTGCAAACACATTACTCTCCTGGTGCCCAGAGGGTCCTCTAGATTCCCTAAAAAAGCCTGGTTGCCCATTTCTCCATGGGCAGTTGAGGAAATGTTGCCTCCACCTTCCCTGTCTGCCTTTTCAAGTTGCTACACTGGCTCTCAGTAGGAGATGTAGGTTCCTTCATTCTTTTTTTGTTTTATTTTTAATCTTATTTTATTGCAAAGATACTGTACAGAGGGCTTACAGTTACACGAGTAAGATAATGAGTACATTTTGTGTGAAGCTTTGTTACCTCCTCCTTTGTTTTTCTCCTACGATCCCTTCCCTCCTTCCCCCCCCTCCACCCCACAAAATTGAAAGGTATATTTTCAACATAGTGTCTTGTGAGTATCATCGGTGCAATGGGTCACCCTGTGTCCTTGTTTCAGCATTTTGTTATTCCCCTCCCCTTCCCCAAATTAGATAAATGTATATACAAGATGCAGAGTACCAAAATCAAGTACTGTGACTACAGGGGGTATAGCACAGAGGGAAGAACATATGAAAAAAAATCACACAGCACATTAAAAACAACCACAGCAAAGAAAAAAAAACCTCGTATGTTCATATCTTGGGGTTCATTTTGCTTAGCATCATCTTATATGGCCATGCGTACATAGCTTTTGAGCTTTTTTTTTCCTTCCTTTCACATTTTCATTTTTGTTCTGTTAGAGAATAAAGGGAAGGCAAAGCAGGCTGGATGAGACTCTGTCAGCCTGGTTCTAGACATGCCAAAGGAGTGGCCAAGCTGCTTGTTAACCTGGAAGTCCTCTGAGGACCAGAAGCAGTGGGTTTCCTCTTCTTTCTCCTGGGGAACTACCCTCAGGAGAGGCTGCTGTCCTGGTCAGCCACAGGGGCGCAGTCACCCCCTCCTCTCTCTCCTTTCCCCTCAGGGCAGAACCCGTGCTCACTCGCATAAAGGAGAACCGAAAGCGGATCATCTCACCATCCTTTGATAACATCAAATATGACAACTTTGAAATTGAGGAGTACCCGCTGGCCGCCCAGGGCTTTGACTGGGAGCTGTGGTGCCGCTACCTAAATCCCCCCAAGGCCTGGTGGAAGTTGGAGAACTCCACAGCCCCGATCAGGTAGAGTATTCTTTCCTGTGGGTCTCTTTACTTTGGGATCCAAGCAAGACCTCCACTTCCAGCCCAGCCCTTCCCTAAACTCTAGCCCCGAATGGGTGTCAGACAGAGGGTGGGGAGGGCAGAGGGGAGTTCCATTAGGATCCTTAGACACTGCTCTCAGGCTCGAAGGATCTCTTTTATTTAATTAGTTGTTTCTTTGTTTGTTTTGCAGATCCTTGAATTTTGTATGTACTAGGTCTCAAGTTTCCTAGGCAAGGACTCTTGAGCCACATTCCCAACCCTTTTTGCTTTAGCTTGTTTTTAGATAGAATTTCAATCTTTTGCCAACTCCGACCTTGAATTGCAATTCTCCTACCTCTACTTCCTCTACATTACCATACGCCACTTGTTTTTCAGATAGATTTGAGGTCTCCCGCTGGCCTCAAAGTGAGACAGTCCTATTTCTGCCTCTTGAGTAACTGGAATTATAGGTGTATCCGCCATAACCAGTCCTCGTGATTCCTTTTAAAAAGAGCCGCCATGGCATTCAGAAACCCACTCTTCTAATCACTCATGTGGACACAATACCATCAGATACCTGCTAGGTGGCAATTGCTATGCTCAGTGCTGAGGGTCCAATTTACTGCCTGTCCCCCAAAGCCTGGAGACAGACAAAGAAAACCCACCCCAGCATGCAGGTGGAAGCTCCATGGCAGGGCAAGTCTGAGTTCCTTTACAGACAGGATACCAATGAGCTTCTCCTGCAGAGTGTGTAAGAGATGATTAGGGTGGGAATGAGCACCCATGTGGAAGTTCTTGCGCCCACAGAAGGAGGTTTCTAGATGGAGAAATGTGAGCCAGGCAGTCCTACACAATTATGCTAGAGCAACAGAGAGGCCAGATCAGATCCACAGGGCTTATAGACTTTTACAGTGTTGGGGTTTTCTTTTATAGGACTCAGATAAACAAGCACACAAACAAGCAAAAGGCCTCAAACTGCATTTTTGCATTTCCAAGATGCAAAATTCTCTGTCTTTACTGCTAGACCCCTGAATGACTCCCAACTGCAGCCTCTGCTTTTAGGGTCTGGACTCCTGCCACAGCTATGTCCACCCACCGTGTTTCTATCTGCATTGATGATAAGGTATGGCTGTACTCCTTGCCTGTTAAACACAACGGGAGGCAATGGAAATATCCTAGGGGGCCACTTCTAGAGTAAAAGAGATTAGAAACCAGTGTTGCTTTGTTTGCCATGACAGAGAAAGATTATGAAAACTTTAGTTGAAAATAGATGATTATTACCTAAGATTGTTTTCCTTGCCAGAAGAAAAAAATATGTTCATATTAAAAACAGGATGGAAGAGATTTCTGCTTTCTGTGGTTACTTCTATTATTTCCTTAGTCAGTCTCAGGTTAGTATAATGAAATACCTGAGGCCAGGTAATTTATAATGAAAATAGATTCATTTAGTTCACAGTATTGAAGGCTAAACATGTGACATTGGGTTGAGCTACCTCGTTAACCTCTGACAAAGGCAGATGATATCATATAGCAGGAGTAGAAATGGGAAAACCCATACACAGAGGGGGACAAATATGTTGGTGGCCTTTATAACAATCTGTTCTCTCAGGAACTAATCTGACCCAGTCAGAACTACATGAATCTCTTGTGTGTGATCCTACATAACTTAATCATCTTTTAGTAAGCTCTACTTCTGAAGGATCCACAACCTTTCATTACCATTGAAGCTTGGACCATTGAAGCTACAGAGTTTCAACACCTAGATTCTTGATACACCCTCAAACACAGCAGCTGCCAACTCTGCCGAGCCTGTGCCACAATTCTGTGTTGTTGAATATTTGCTATCAATCTGATGTATATAATCGTTTTATACTTGTATTCTTACCTGGGTGCTGTGTGTGTGTGTGTGTGTGTGTGTGTGTGCGTGTGTGTTGGTACTGGAGCTTGTACTCTTACCTGGCCTTTTCAAGGCTGGCATACTACCATTTCAGCCACACCTTCAATTCCAGATTTTTGCTGAGTAATTGGTGATAAGAGCATCTCAGATTTGTCTGATCCTTAAGATTTCAGCCTCCTGAGTAGCTGGGATTCCAAGCATAAGCCATTGGTGCCTGGCCCTCATAGGTCTTCCTCATAACATGGTGTTGACTTGAAGTGCCATCACTGTTTTACAAAATGAAGAGTACAAGACTGAGAAAAGACATCTGCCAAAGTCTCTGGGCATTGTAGCCAGGATCCTCTGGGTCAACCAGACTCCATGGCTTGTCATCATCCCCCTACTGGGCTACTGTTAGACACAGAATTGATGTGTCTGACTCCTGCTTTTATCTGCTGAGTGATAGTTGATGGAAACATACCACCAAGAAAAGGAAGCTCTTACAGGCTACTATATGGATATTAGCTCTTTCTCTTCCCCTCTCTAAACATAATAGGCCAATCATCATCAGCAAAGGTACATTTTAGATCCTTGCCAAAGGATGTCATCAACTTCATCTTTTATATCTTTCCATTTTGTCATTTAAAAAATATTTGATTGAGGAAAATTACATTTATAGATGGTTTTGAAGAACATTCCTGATTTTATTCCTAGATGAAGACAGCCCTGCAGAGACTACGGTTTATACAAATGTATCTTTGGAACTGCATTTTAGTGTTTTACCCACACATGGGGATATAAAAGGGCCCAGAATCATCCCTAGTTTTATTCTAAAGAGTGTCTTAGAGATTGTTCACTGGGTCCTCAAGTGACCTCATTCAAGAAAAGATCCACATGAAAAATTTCTTTCAAATCAACTGCTGGTCTAAGAAAGCCTTGCTATCCTTGAGGAATCAATTGGTATTACATTTTTATATGGGAATGGTAGATTTTATTTCTGAGACCTTGTATATGTTTCCTTACCTCAGCTGACAGGAAGCTCAGACCCAAGTTTCCAGGCCTACTTTCAGAAACATGAAGAAAGTACTTGGTCTATATGTGCATTCCAATTCTAACTAGTCCCCAGTTACATCTTTGCAGGCATTAGTTTTATTTTCCAGTGTTTTTCTTTCTTCCTTTTTTTGTGTGTAATATTGGAGATTAAAGTCAGGGCCATATACACATGTACTGGGCAGGTGCTTTACCAATTGAGCTCTGCCCCCCAGTCTCTTTTGGCATTGGTTATTTTCAAGGTAAGGTATCACTTTATGCCCATGCCAGCCTGGGCTTTGATCTTTCTATTTATGCTTCCCTGTGTGATTGTGGGTGACAGAGGTGAATCACCACACTGAGCCATTGATTGAGATGAAGTCTCATGAATTTTTATATCTGGGCTGGCCTCAAACTGAGATCCTGGATCTCTGCCTCTTGAGTAGCTATGATTCCAGGCTTAAGCTATTATACCTGGCTTACATTTTCTTATAAACTATTTCTAATTTTTTTTGGAATGAAGAGGTTATAAATTTGTAACACTTTTCAGGCGAATTGGGTCCACTTGATATCCTAGCCAGTTACATAATAGACTACCCTAGGGTAGCCTGTGTCCCTCTGAGATGCTGGTTGTGGCATTTGCAGGCCCCTTCCACATGCTCCAGGAGAGCTGTTTCTGAATCATGTTATAGCTAACCATCAGAATTGCAGAGGAAAAGACTGAGACCCTGTTCTGATGGGCCAATGTTTTAAAGCACTCTGTATTTAGAAAGGGAATCTTCTTGTCTTATTTAACGTACAAGTATCTTTTTGAAATGATCTTTTGAGTACCAATTATGTCCAAGAGGCTTTCAAAAGCTTTACCCTGTTTGATTTAGTCCACATGAAGTTATTACTGATTCTAGCTCATAAAGATGGATGGATTTTGAAGCCTCAGAGAGGATGGGGTACTTCAGAGACGCATAGCTAGATGGAAGATTAGTTCCATGATGCTCACCTCTAAGTCCTGGGTCCAGTGTTCTCCAGCAGAAAGGATCTCATTCTGCTTCAGGGACATGATATAGCTGGTACATCTACAGTCCCAGGAAGGTGAGGAATTTAGAGTAGAGTGCAATGATATGAACCTAGAGTACCAACTTGCCTGAGCAACCTTCTGTATCAGCATCCCCAGGGGAAGCAGCCTGCAAAATAGTTCTTTCTCAGCCTTGATGAGTTTCCAATGTCAAAGACAGGTCTATTTGCATGTGATTGACTGACAGCTTCCTGCATCCCTAAGGACTCCTCATTTCTCCTTTTCTCTCCCCCACTGAATCAGCCATGGGCTGATAAAATGCCAGGAAAGGGTTAGGAAAGGTAGCGGCATGCAAGAGAGCAATTCAGAGTCATTTGCTCTCAGCAGAGGAGCAGCCGCACAAGCTCCTGCTGCTTCCTTAATGTGAATCATTCTCAGAGAAGTCTCAGGCCAGGCCTTTGCTGGAGCTGGTGTGCGAGCCCCGCCCTCTAAGAAAAGAAGCCACTGCAATGATGGTCCAGCCTGAGATCCTGATTAATCCAGACTCCACTATCTATCTAAGTGCTACCTGCCAGCTCTCTCCTCTTGATGCCCCACAGACAGTAGAAGATTGATTTCCCAGGATAGGAACGCTTGCTCCCTTCTGAAAACAGCTTCATCCCCCACATTCTGTACTGATAATCCCCATACCCTGTATGGCTGAATGATTCTAATTCACCATTACCCAGACCACAAACCCATTAGCACCCAGGCTACTTCCTCTCCCCCTCTTAGTTCATCTCTTCCAAGCTCTTGCAGGTCTTTGGCATCTCTCATCTGAGCTGGCTACAAGCTTCACACTGGACTGCTCAGCCTCTCATTTCCCCAGTCAGTCACTCCACAGCCATTGAGTATCCCTTTTAAAAATTTAGATCTGTTTATACCACTGTCCTGCTTAAAATTCCTCATGGACACCCCTCTACCTGCAGATAAAGTCTATAAATTATTTACTGTGCTACCCAAAGCCCTATACAACCTGGTCCCAGCCAATCTTCTTAAGTGAACCAAGGTTGACATGTGGAGTCTCAGTTAGGGATGGCAGGCAACGTGGCCCTGGGTGCCCAGGCATAAATAGTCTGGCTCTGTGGCTTAGAAGTCAGGCTCTAAGATCCAGACAGATCACTAATCTAAACCAGCACAGTGAGCACTGCTTTCCTGGGCAAACACACAAGCACACACAGCAGGGAATAATGGCTGGTCTCAGGAAGGAACTGTCTGCCTGCCCAGGGCCTTCATAAACAGCCTCCTGGGAATGGCTGGGTGAGGAAAGACCCAGAAGGCCACTCTGTCTCTGGAAGCAAGTGAAAAGAGAGGGCAGATCCCCCGATACAAAGTTCCTTTTCCTTGGGAAGCTCCTAGGAGCCTGCCTCGACTCACCACTATTTCATCTCCTTCACCTTGCAGGAGCCCTGCTCTCATTGGCTGCTTTATTGTGGATCGGCAGTACTTCCAGGAGATTGGCCTCTTAGATGAAGGCATGGAGGTCTATGGAGGAGAGAACGTGGAGCTTGGGATCAGGGTGAGTAGGGTTTCTTGACAACAGGGCTGAGTGCAGTTCTGAAGAGGGTGACTGAGTCTGGGGGTAGAGAATGGGAGGTTACAGTTGATGGTCACAGACTGATTTTGGATGTCCAGTCTTTAGTCCTGGTCCATTGTACGATTGGGGCCAGAAGCAAGAAGACTTGAGGGATGGAGCCTTTTGGCATTTCAGGATTAAGAAGACATGGGAGCCTGCTTCCTGCAGTCCAGGACATGGGAGAATTGAGCTCCAATTCAAGGGGACAGTTTCTTTAAAACCAAACTAAATGTATTGGGTTGAGCAAAGCTATGCTCCCTTGAAGACCTAATAGGCATATAGGTTGGAGAAGATGGACCCTCAGCACCACTGTTGGCCAGATCTATAGGACCATTTCTGCCATAGACCATTTGCCTGAGGTAGCCACCCATCCTGCCCAAAGGGTGTCAGCCCATCCTTTGCAAATGTCAGCCTATGGTGTGACTCCCTGATAGGTGATACTTTGTTTCTCACCCTTTGGGCATAGTTCCTAGGCTTTCTGATTTCTTTTCCCTGACCTATTTAGAAATCAATCCCTAGATTGATTTCTAGAGGGACACATAAAGTCTGGCAGTAATACAATGATGGATACAGTGAAGGAGATGTCCATGTCCAGAAAGTGTCCCTAGCAAGCTCATTGTTTGAGTTACAGTGTGTCCCTATGATCATTCCAATAGTCTGGGGATTGATAACACTACAGGCTTGGGAACTTTTGGAGCGGACCTCACCTCACGCCTTCTGGTGTTCATAGCTCTCATCTGAGATTTCCTTCCTCAGACCAGCTGTTTGCACAGATCTGGAGGAAACCTCCTCCAGCGTCTGGCTAGTTCTAAGTAGTGATCTACTTTATCATTTTGCCCATAGTGTCTGGGCCTGGTCTAGCCTCTTTCTGCTGCCTACTCCATGAAACAGACGGCTGACCCTAAGTATAGCTTGACCCTCACCTGAATGAGCCCTAACCAAGCAACTATAGCGAGCACCTCATAGTACCTATGGGACCTGACAGTGCTTGGCAGAAGGATTTCAACTTGTCTGAGGATTTAATACTAGGGCTTTGAAGGCTGCCCATAGGAACAGCCTGTATGAAGCTGGGTTTAGAAAACACTTCTAGACACCTGTATTCACTGAAACTCCAAGAAATTGCTTAGAGGCAGTGGAAATGCATAGGCTGCCTGGGAGCTAATGTATTCACAGAGGACAGTGCCTGCATAATCACCCTCATTTCTCCAGCTCTCCTTCCACTGGCCATTTTTTCAACGTCTGCGTCCTCACCATCTCATTTCAGCACAGCTCTTGGATAAATGCTTGCCCCCAAACACAATCTGTTTCACTCGGAGCTGCTGTCAGGAATTGGCTGAGCAGGCTGAGCACCGCCTCCGGTCACTTGTGTTCTCTGGATAAAAATGTCCTGGAATGCAGAAAGAAATTAGATTTGTGAACTCTGTTTCTAACATGTGTGTGAGTCAATCACAAAGTGGTGGAGATTTCTGGCTTTTCCTTCCTTAAATGATAATACTATTCGGGAATGTGGGCCTGGATGAGGCTCTCAAATGTGTTAAAATACCTATGCATGGTTTCGTGTTCAGGATTTAAAATACAGTATAAAATGTTGTCTGGCTTTTTTCCTCTATATGGCTTCCCTCCTACTTGTCAGAGAGGAAGTGTGACTGGAGTTGAAACAAAGGTGACTTTTAAAAGGTGGACCCCCAGAACCCTGTTAGCTAGTAGAATTGAATACACCAAGGAGAGCCTGGGTAATCTAAGTTGTGGTTTCTACTTGAAGGAATACAGCAATGGTATATGGTCAATGGTGTATGGTCAATGGACCATCACCTTGCCAGATATTCTCATTTGTGTTGCTATTTAGTGTCTGTTTTCATGTTTACAAGCTGTAATTCTCAATGCCTCAGTTTCTTCAAAAGACATCATATGGCTAATTATTACCTCTGAATTGTGTGTAAAACTGAAAGGTGTTACTTTTCATACCTTGCTTATCCAGAGACTACTTACTCAAAACTGTTATGTATTTTGGAACATAGAGATAAAGTTGTTTTCACAATTGTTGAGTGTTCTGCGCCAAGAAAGAAGCTAAGCATTGTTCTTCTGTCATATATCCATATCTATCTAACTTTAAAGTAGACTTTTTAATGACCTCTCCCCTTTATTCAGTTGAAAAAAACCTGGAATGTTCTCAAGGTCATGTAACACATAAAATATAGACAAAGGATCCAACTCCAGATCATAATGATTTAATACATAGACCACAGTTACTTATCCAAGAATAAAAGCCCTTTGAGCAACCCCAGAATATATTAAATGTCTATGAAGTACTTTTCTTCTCTTTTATTCACAATCATGTCTCCCATGTACCCATTTAAAGTCTTACTCTTATTTTAAACTCAGTTCTACTATGACTTTCTTTTCTGGTTTCTAAGTCCATAAGGCAATGGAAAAGGGGAAAGAATTGCTGTGGCAGAATGAATTGACTGTGAAATAAGAGCTGACATACAGTAGAAGATAGAATGATTGCATGCTTCATGATTATAAAAGTTCTAAAGCATATAAAACTGTGTTCATGAGCTGGCAAGGAAGCAAGAAATTGTTAAAAATTTTTATGAGTTCAGGTGAGTCTCTCTAAAAATATGAACTCTTACCCTCCTGTAGCTGTGAATGAGGTTTCATTTGGAATGAGGTTTTATGCAGATATAATCAGGTTTAGGTGAAGTCAACACTGGTGGGCACTAATCTGATATGATTGGTATCCTTGGAACAAGTAGACATAGGCAGACGTGGAAAGAAGGTGGCCATGTGAATAAAAACTAGGGTCATGATGCCACAAGCCATGGAAGGGATATGGTAGGATCCTTCCCTAGAAGCCTTAGAGAAAACCTGGCTCTACCAAAAACATCTCAAATTTGTGTTAATAGAACAATCTGGTTAACAGCCCAAAGAAACTAATATAGAGGCCAAAATTTAAGTGATATAGATGAATATTATATCTGAAGAAATTAATACCTCTTAGTCTTATGTTTTCTCAACTACAGAACAGGTTTCCTTCACCTTCCATAGATTTGGGATCCCAAGGCCTATTTTGTCCATATCAAGTATGAATTCTGTCTGGAAAAAGACTCTTTTAACTCAAGCTACAAAAGTACTCAAGCTACACAGCTAGAGTCTTAAGTAATCCAAGTTCAAAAATTTAAAAACAGCACACAAAAAAACCAAAAACTAGACAGGAAAAAAATCAAAACTACCAGGAGCTAACACTTCAAAAGTAGTGAACAGTCACATTTGATCCATAAATTCTTCAAGTACAAAATCAATCAGACACAGGATATAAAATCTGTTGTATAATATACTTAATTTGGTAGGAGACTGAAAATATGAGTAAGAAACAAGATTTTATACAAATGATCAATGTTGGTTTTCAGCCCCTGACGGAAAAAACTTACAGATTTATTTTTATTCATGGTTTCGATCTATGGTCACTCGGCTTCATTGTTTCCAGTCCATGGTAAGGCTGCATCCTCTAGCATAATGGAGTAGAGCTGTTCTCAGGGCTGCTAAGAAGTAGAAAGACAGAGGAGCCACTGGCAAGGCATATACTTCAAAGACACATCCTCAGTTGCCTACATGTTCCAACTAAACCCCACTTCTAACTCAACTAAGACTTCAACAACAGATGGATCCATTGGTGGCATTCGTACTCTTCTCATCCAATCACCTTTCAACAGTGTCACAGGCTTGGCACCAAGGCCTCAGCAGATGATCCTTTAGAGACTTTTTAAACCATACTATTCAGTTGCTTTGGGATAAAAACAGAATATCAAACATTAATACTATAAAAATGAAACAGAAAGTTCAATGGATAAATTAAATGCCTACATGAACATTATTAAAGTAATAAAACTAGAAAACTGGAAAATAGATCTAAATAAATAATTCAAAATAAGCCAGAGACAAATTAAAAGATAAGAGAGGAAGGATGACAGGGAAAGGTTTACAAGTATGTGAAGTCAGGGAGAAAGTCTGATATCTTATAACTCCAGGTGGAGGTGTTAAGAGGAACAGATCAGGCAAAAGCAATATGTGAGTAAATTATGCCTTAATTTTTTTCAAATCCTCAGTTTGAGAAATTCAGCATATCCACAACAATATAAATATGAATATCATCTGGGCTGGGATGTCACTCAGTGGCAAAGTGCTTGCCTAGCAATTGCAATATCCTAGGTTTGATCCCTAGTACTGAAAAAATAAAAGGACATATCATCTAATGGAACCACACAACCCCAAGGCAAAAAAAAAATTACAGCACATAGCAGTAAGAAGAGCAAGAATACAAAAAAATAATAGAATAACAACTAACCTTTCAACCACAACTATTGAAGCTAAGAAGTAATGGAATGATATCTTCAATATACTGAGAAGATAATTGTCAATCTAGTAAGCCATGCCTCAATAGCTCATATCTATCATTCTAGTTGCTTTGAGGTAGAAACTGAGATGATCACAGTGTGAGGCCAGACTGAGCAAAGAGTTTGTAAGATTCTATCTCAACCAATAACTGGGTATAGCAGTATGTACCTCTCATCCCAGCCATATGAAAGGCTGAGATTGGAAGAATCAAGTTTCCAAGGCCAGCTTGGGCTAAAATATTTGAGAGACTCCATGTCAATGGAAAAGTGCTAGGTACAGTGGCATATACCTATCATCCCAGCAATGGCAGGAATCATAGAATGGGATTGTGGTAAGGTCAGCTTGTACAAAAAATTGAGAACCTATATCAAAAATTAGTAGAGCCAAAAGGGCTGGAGATGTTGTTCAATCATGACACCCCGAGGTTAAACCTTATTATTTCAAAATTAATTAATTAATTGATTAATAAGCCAAGGTCAAGCACAGTTATTGCAAAACATTGGTAAATCCTTACTAAAATAATTTCTGAAGGATTTACTTTAAGTATAAGGAAAATGATCACAGAAGGAAATCTGGGATAAAGGAGAATGAAAATAGTAAATATGTGAACAAATCAAAATAAATATAAATGTTAACTAGTACCAGAACAACATCTGGTACAGGTTAACAATAGCATATAAGTTGGGTGGGATGATCAGAATTAAAATGCTGTTGAATGCTGATGTGGTGAGAGAGGAAAAAAGAATACTGGTTGACTGGCTGACTTGAAAAGTTGGTATTTTAAATAAGCACGTTAAAATTTTTAGGGTAGCCACAAAAGTCATCAGTGCGGAAACTGTAGCTTCCAAAGTACTGGAGGATAACTATAAAATACAAAAATGTGAAAGAAGGAAGAAATAGAAATATTGAACAGGTTGTACAAAGAGAAAACATAAAGCCAAATATATCAGTAAATTTGCATCAACTAAATTAAGAGCTAAATAATTTTAGACTACATTAAAATTTTCACTAGCTGTAGGCTATTTATAAGATCGTATCTAAAATATGATACAGAAAAGCCAAAAGTATGGAATAAGTCATTGTAGGCAGATGCCAAGAAAGAGAAAGTTGTTTTGATAACCATAGAAAAGGAATGTCTCAATCTGCTTTAGTATTAAGAGGTCTACAAAATTCATAAATGTGAAATTTATCAAGAATATAATTAGAATTTATATAAACATAATTGCCAAATCTTCAGCTGTATAAAGTAAAAATTGACAAAGCTACAAGGAAATTTCAACAGCTCCCTAACACAGCGACTTTTATGATTTTCCCCAATAAGAGATAGACCAACTTGTACATGCTTAAAAGGCACATATGGAACACCCTATCTAATGGTTGTTGAATACAGCTTCAAGAACTCATGTGACAGTTATACAAGTTGAGCACATATAGGAGTATAAAGCAAAATGCAACAAATTTCAAGGGATTAACATCCTATCCATCACATTCTCTGACCATAGTAGTATTAAGTTAGAAATTCATAACCAAAAAATGACAGTGAAAAGCTGGATTCTGGGAATTTATAAAATATGCTTCCAAATAACTTATAGGTCAAAGACAAAATTATACTGAAAAGTTGAAAGTATTTTGAATTGAATGATAACAAATATGCTATGTATTACATTAACGTGTAATATAACTAACCTAGGAGAAAGAGCATAATGTGCTATTCCTAACTTTAAAAAGAAGAGCTGAAAATTAAGAAATAAACAATATAAGTATTTAGCAAGAAAACTCTTTGTGTAATGATAAGAACAAAATCTGGTGAAATAGAAAGCTTGCACCTATGCATATAGTAGCAAGGAGTGGTTCTGGGCTCCTCTTATACATTGCTAGGTGCATTTCTGTCTCTAGGCCTGTAATCAACTTTTTCCTGGCTTAGTTTTGGTGAGGAAACCCACGGCTTGGTGCTTGGGTAGTCATCACTGCTAAGTTGCTCCATTTCTATATCTTTTCAATAGCAATACAATAGCAATTCCAGAAATTGAAATTATTATTGTAGAGGTAAATACTTGAGGCTTTCATCATGATCTTTCTGATTCAAATCCAGAAGTTCAGAGTTTTACTTAGCCTCAACAACCTGACATCTTGATGTATTTCTTTCCTCTCCATACTAAAATCCTCATTCCTAAGGACACCTACAAAATTACTTATTTACTTCATTCCCCAGAGTGCCACACCACTTTGCAACATGAAAAGAACACTAACCAACAATGCAATAACCAGAAACACTATAATTTGGGGGCATTTTATTTTTGCTCTAAGATCTTTCCCACTAGGGATGTAGAGTTAGATCCCTGTGATTTGAAGATGTCTCTTCTGATTCCTCCCTGTGCAGATATCCAAGCAAACTAATAAACAAATTCTGCTACTTCATTTTGTTCTTCGTTTTCATATTTAATTTGTATAACTATGCAAACATGTATACAATTCCAAAATCATATATCTAAAGTAAAGGAAGATTCAGAAGAGTTTACTTTTGATCACTGATCTTGCTACCTCATTTCCTCACTACTGCTAATGTAAACATTAATTTTGTTTTTGTTTTCCCTTACACTTGAGAAGATATAAGGAAGTGTTTATGTGCATATCTCTCCTCTCTTAGACAAATGGTTATATATTCTTGTTACTTTGCAGATAGATTAGAGAGAGAGAAAGATTTTTCCTTTGTAGGATACAACGGTATAATTAATTAGGTGTTGTACACATAGTTCATATATGCCTTTCATATTACCTATCTTTTGACTAGATTCCAAACATTGGAATTGTGAGATCAGAGGGTAACTGTACCTGTAATTTTCTGGACAGTGTCAGGATCTCTCCAGACAGGTGGTAGTATTGTTCCTCCAGGAACAAT
Organism: Dipodomys ordii; assembly: GCF_000151885.1. Lineage (NCBI taxonomy): Eukaryota > Metazoa > Chordata > Mammalia > Rodentia > Heteromyidae > Dipodomys > Dipodomys ordii. The sequence goes on from NW_012267329.1 coordinate 1,950,927, forward strand.
GAAGGTGCCAATTTCCACACAGTCATACCAATCCCACAGCATGTTGCAGGATCTCTGAGGTTTTGCCAATTCAGACAGATGAGAAATGGCTTTCAGAGTAGCTGTAATTTGCATTTCTCTTATTAAGAACTAAGTCGAAAAGCTTTTCATATGATTAAGATCATTTGCATATCTTTTTCTTTGCGAGCTGTTCATCTCTGGCCCACTTTCCTTTAAGGTTGTTCATCTTTTCTCTATTTTTAGCATCTCTGCATATTAGGCATGTTAATACTTTGCCTATCATATTATAAATTGCAAATGTTTTCTTCCAGTTTGTTACTTGTCTTTTGATGTTGCTTTTGGTGTTTGTTTTTTCCCCCTTTGCAAAGGTTTTTTTCCCTTAATGTGAATAAATCTATTGATCTTTCCTCTTGTTGTTGCCAGATTTTAAGCAATAGGAAATCTGACATGATCTCAGACTATAGAGAAATTCACCTGTGCTTTTTCTAATTATATGCATATTATTATACATTTTACATTTTAATCTCTGATTTATTCAGAATCAATCTTTCTATGCAGTGTGAAAAGAGGATATAATATCCTTGTTGCTTTTTTAAAAATGAGAGCAACCACAATTATCCTACCACTTCTGTCTTAGTCTGCTTTTTGTTACCATAGCAGAATATTTGAAGCTGGCTCACTTATAAAGAATAGAAGTTTACTTTGACTCTGGGTTCTTGAGGCTGGGAAGTATAAGATTGTGGCATTGCATCTGCCCAGCCTCAGGATCTTGTGCTCCAGTATAACATGGCAGAATCATGGAAGAAAAAGCAAACATATGCAGAAGACAAAACAAAGCAGAACCTTTATTTTACAGCATCACACTTTTGTGGTAACTGATCTGGTCCCTTAAGAGCAATAATTCATTCCCTTAATAGACAACCCAGTCGCTGAGAGCAATAGGTTTAGGGGACAGCCGAGCAAGAGCCTGACTGCTGCTGAACTTGACAGTAAGAACCAAGGTTCTGTAATGGGGCATGGGGCTGAAAGGAAGGTCAGGAACAGACAAGGAAGAGCTATCAGAGGGAGTCAGAGAGAGGCTGGTCACTGGCAGTGCAGAAGATAGCCTTTAGTGAATTCTCAGCTCATCCTACCTTACTCGGCACTTTTGGCAGAGACTTGAGTGGCAGAAAAGTACATTTATGGTAGACACTAAGAGAGTTCATGCATTTCCTGGGTGCCAACACTGGCTTGTCACTGTCTAGGAATATCTAAGATTCTGTTTAGTGGCATAACTCTTAGACAACAGAAGAATGGTATTATTCCATAAAGCAGATATATGTCTCACCGTTGGTAGTAGTTAGCTGATGATCTAAAGTCATGGGTAGTTCCCCAATTTGGAAGACAATGGTAATAATGTTAATAATAACAAGAGAACCCTCTATGTATTACGTGGTATTTGCCTATCACTTTGTGTATATTATCTCATTAGTTGTTATGATGCTTCAGGTTGTTGTTCATGCATTGTGAATTAGAACCTGGAGAAATGGAGTTAAATTGCTACTCCCTCTCCAGGAGCACTTAAGATTAGAGTCAGCCTCACTAGTTAAAAGATGCATGCCTTAATCACTGAGTTTATCCACCCTTACCTTTCAGGGGTTTTGATTCTTCATGTTTAAAGAGATAGAGACTGGTAAAATCGAGGCAGGTTCACACATGTAGACCAGGGTGTATTGGAGAAGATACACTAGATTGACTTGATGGCTCTGCCCAGAGGCCTGGAACATAAATGTCTAGGAAATCTCAGAAACCTGCTCTCATCATGGCTGTTCCCAACAAGTCATGTGGGCATTCACTAAAAACACTGAATGCAACAGTTTCAGGTAAGGCAGCCTGGCATCAGAAACCATTGTTCAGGAGCTTCTTTGTCACAGAGCACATCTTTTCCTAGCTCACCAGCCACGGAGGGACTCTGCAATTACAAAACAAGAGCTGAACAGACGCAGTTTAATAGTACATTGTAAAAAGTTTTACGGTTACTGGAGATAAGTGCAAAATTAATCCCTAAAGAACAAAGCAATTAAAAAAGTACATAATGAAGCAGTTAGCTACAAATGTTGGTGAGCAGAAGGAGAATGCCCACAGATGATTGTACTCAGGAAGGGTCCTCACACTTTGGTTTTGTTAGTAGTGTTCATTGAGGGAACCATCAAGAAGTAAGATTCATAAAAACATGTAGAAGTGATAACAATTGATCAAGGATTCTGAGTCAATTTAAAGGAAAGCTGGGCCCAGGAGGAGGAGGAGGAAACGGCTGTAAAAGCCATTATTGGAGTGATCCATGAAATTTGTTTATAGACAGTGGATTACAGAGCAGTAATGGATCAATGCTGAATTTCCTGATTTGAAGGAAAAGGTGAAAAAGCCAAAAAATCCTGGGAGACAACAAATGTATGTTAAAGCTCCCAAGAGATATTTTTTTCTCTCCCCATTTTGCTTCCTTTCTTCTTGTTCTTTAGTTGAGGTGGCTGCTGGTTAGTGTTGGACCCAGGAAGGGAGTTTCTTTAGCACCATTTTTTTGTACTTCTCACTTTCCAGGAAGGTACCATCAGGCAAGGCCTAAAATAACTGAAAGGGATCCTCCTCCTTTTGTTCCTCTTCCTCCCCTTCTTTCTTCTTTTCCATCTCCTCCTCATTCTGTTCCCTTCCTTCTCTTCCTCCTGTCAATCCTCCTTCTTCATCTCCTGTTCCTCCTCCTGCTTCCCCTCCTCCTCCTGCTTCTCTTCCTATTGCTTCTCCTTTTCCTCCTCTTCTTCCTCCTCCTCTTGCTTCTCCTTCCTCCCTACTTTCCTTACCTCCTCTTCTTGCTCAAGTAAACAGTTTTGTAATTTTTATTGACATGACCTGACACTCATAAATCTGCAATTTCAGAAGAGGAGCTTAGGGATCACCTCTCATTACAAATGTTCTTTATTTCCTAAAGCACTGCACGTACTACCTAGAGTTTTTTTTAGTCATAGAAATTATGGACCAGGAGGGACATGATTATAAGACAGATACTTCATTCAGGATTTTCATATTTCTGAAATCAGACTTTGTATTATAGATTTGGAATACATAATTAAACAGTAAATATCTTAATAAATGATCATTTATCATCCAAACCAGGTACTTCTCAGAGTAAAAATGGGGTACTTACAAATAATTACACTGCTGAGCTAAAAATCAATCCTTCTTCATTAAAAAAAAGTATAAACTAGTACATTAAATATAATTGTCCTGAGCAATCCAGGACATCTGAATACTCAGAATTTTCTGTGCACATTTAGTGCAGTTTATTCATCTGACATGATTTGATGGGTACCTGCCACATGCACGATACCAAATTTGAAAGCAAGCACACATTTCAAAGGTAAATACAAGCCTATCACTATGTTGAAGATTTTTTGTTTTGTTTTGTTTTTGCACTAATAGTATAATGGGGTAAAAGTAAAACTTGGTAAATGGAACAACAAGCAAAACAGATGCATAGTGACAATGTGTAGTTAGGGCTATGGTTAGTTGCCTGAAGCAGACTTCATGCACAGAAATTTCCTTTCTAGTCATCATGGAGACTGAAAGTTCAGGAATGGGGTACAGCATGGTTTGATCAGGTAAAGGCTCTATTTCCACGTTATAGACAGCTATCCCCTCTCCACATCCTCACATGACAAGGATCTCTGATATCCCTTCCTCTTAGCATGGCACAAGTTTTATTAGTGCTCTACTCTGATGACCTCATTTAATCAGAATCACCTCTTAAGAGAATTATCTACAAAACAGTCTCATAAGGAATTAGATATTCAATATAGGAAGGGAGAGTACACAAACCAGTCCATAACAAATGCTATAACTAGAAGAAGAAAAAAAACACAGATGTATACCAGAAAGTTAAGAATTTTGTGTTAGGTTTAGTGACAAAATTCCCAACTCTTGTAACAGTGCCTGATACATACTAAGCACTCAATAAATCAAGAATGAGATTAAACTGAAACACAGGAAGCATACTAAGCATTCTAAGTTTAGAAAATGAATTGGGGGATGACAGAAGTTTAAGGAAAGACACATGTCAGGATGCTCTGCATGGACATGTCCACACAAAGATAATAGTGACTTGGACCATAATGTTGGCTGTGCAGATGGAAATAAGGTATTAAATTCAAGCTAGACATGGAGATGACTGTACTTTCTCATGTGCTGATGTGGAGGGGGAGGATTTGATTACAAAGTAAAGGTGCATTAGGAAGAAGACTCAGGCACAGATGGATCAGCAGGAAATCAGGAAGGAAATCAAGAACTTTGTTTTGGACAAGATGAGCTTGACATATCTGAATGACTCAAAGATTCCATGTAGACAGTTGGGCATATAAATCTGCAGCTTAGAGGAATGCAATATGTTTCTTCCTGCCCTAAGAAGATTCTGAGATAGCAATGGTGAACCTTATAATCAGTGGACTCTTACAGAGGTAATAATCATAGGTAATATTTATTAGGATCTAAATTTGTGCCAGGTGATAAAATAAACCCTCTCTATATGTTCTTTCCTTTAATACTCCTGCATATTTTGGGAGTTAGTTTTATCTCCATTTCACAAAAAAGAAACCTGAAAGATGAAGTAAAACTCTCCCTCTTTGCAGATGACATGGTCTTGTATTTAAAGAATCCCATGGACTCCACTCCCAAATTACTCAAGCTGATTCGAAACTTTGGCAAAGTAGCAGGGTATAAAATTAACCCTCAAAAACCAATGGCTTTTCTGTATGCCAACAAGGAGAAGAGTGTGGCTGAACTCAGGAAAGCAACTCCTTTTGTAATAGCCCCACAAAAACTAAAGTATCTAGAAGCTAACTAACTAAAGAAGTGAAGGACCTCTATGATGAAAACTTTAAAAACTTAAAAAAGGAAATTAAAGCAGAACTTAGGAAGTAGAAAAACCTCCCATGTTCTTGGATTGGGAGGATTAACATCGTGAAAATGGCAATACTTCCAAAATTAACATACAAATTCAATGCAAATTGCAACGATGTACGTTTCTGAAATACAGAAAACAGTCCAAAAATTCATATGGAACAATAAAAGACCCTGAATAGCAAAAAGGATCCTCAACGGAAAGAACACTGCTGGAGGAATATCAATACCAAATTTCAAACTCTACTACAAAGCCATAGTAATCAAAACAGCTTGGTACTGGCACAAGAACAGACTTCAGGACCAATGGAATAGAATTGAAAACCCAGAAATGAACCTAAAGACCTATAGCCACCTAATCTTTGGTAAGGGAGCTAAAAAAAATAGAATGGAAGAAAGACATCCTTTTCAGTAAATGGAGCTGGCAAAATTGGTTAATAACCTGTAGAAAACTAAAGCTAGATCCTTATATAGCACCCTGAACCAAAATCAACTCCAAATGGGTCAAAGACCTCGAGTAAAAGCAGACACCCTGAAAACATTACAGGATGGAATAGGAGAAACCCTAGGGCTCCTTGGCACAGGCCAAAATTTCTTAATAGAGACCCAGAAACACACAAATCAAAGAAAAGTTGGACAAATGGGATTGCATGAAGCTGCAGAGCTTCTGCATGGCAAAGGACATAGCTACCAAGACCAATAGAAAGCTCATGGATTGGGAGAAGATCTTCACTAGTCCTAAAACAGACAAGGGTCTCATATCTAAAATATACTTAGAACTAAAAAAATTAAATCCCTAAAAACAAATCTTCAAAGAAACAACTACCCGATAAATAAGTGGGCTAAAGACTTAAAGAGAAACTTCTCTGAAGAAGAAATAAGAATGGCCAATAGACACATGAAGAAATGCTCCATTTCTCTAAACCATTTTTTTCCTACAAATTGTGTGTGTGTGTGTGTGTGTGTGTGTGTGTGTGTGTGTGTGTGTGTGTGTGTGTATAATGGAATTCTATACCTCCATCAGAAATAATGACACCTCATTTGTTAGGAAATAACTAGTATACATCTAGGATAATCTTATAAGTAGAAAAAAAATCAAAAGCTATGCACTTAGGACCATATAATGTTTGATAGGAAATGTACTCATTATCTTACTCATGTAACTGTAACCCCTCTGTACAGTATTTTTACAATAAAAAATGTACAAAAAATAAACATTAAAAATAAATCTAATAGAAGTCCTAAAAGATAAAATGAGTTGCCCAAACCCAACAAATCAGCAAGTAGGAATTGGAGGACTTCATACCAAGACTGGTCCAGAAACAGTGTTCTGAACCATGGTGACTTCCTGTCTCAAAAGACAAGCTCCCATGGGTAGACAATATCTTACTCTGCTTCTAAAGTATCATGTGCCCTTGAACTCCAGTTTTCTGGGGTTCAAGCCAATGGAGCTCCAGAAAATGGGAATTAGAGGATTTAATGCCAAGACTGCAGTGTCTAGAACCCGTGTTCTGAACCACAATGACTTCATGTCTCTCAACAGGCAGGTTCCCCAAAATAGACCATATTCTACTCAGCTTCTAAGTTTCATATTGCCTTGAATTCAGTTTGCTTACCTGGGCAGTGGTGGGAGCTAATGAATGAAGTCCCCTTCAGTCCTGCTCAATCACAAGGCTGATCTCCTTTGGAAATCCCGATATCAATGCAGGTAGGTATAAATGTCCCTTTCCAAGATGTCACTGTGTTGCCCAAGCTGACCATTCATTCTGATGTGCATGAAAAAGACAAATCTCCTTAAGAGAAGTCGAGGCACACCAACTTTTATACCTTGAATTGCAGCCCAGTAAAGGGAAGCTCCTTAGAACAAATAGTATTTATAAATGGAGAAGGTTCAGCATTTCAGCTTCTCTTTATCATCTGAATGACAGCCAGGACAGCCCCAGTGATCCGCATGTAGAGTAGCTTGCCCCCATGTCTGCTCCAGGGTCTGCTTCAGCTTCTACCTGCCCTATCTCAATACATTGGGAATGTCATCAGATAGTCCTTGCTGTGCTGAGGATAGCAGTATACTCAATGTTCCTGGTTGCACTAGATTTTGGGGACAGCCTTCCTGACTTACAATGGCAGTACTCTTAGACAGGAGCTCAGAGTCAGCCCGTGGGCCAATGTCACCCTTTGGAGGGGGTGGGTGGCATCTGGTATGGATAGCCAATTTGAATTTGATTGGGACATGTTAATGAACCATTCATATGTGTGGGATTTGTTTCTGATTAGATTAAGCATCAGAGAGAGGAAAGAAGCAGCCACTGATTAAAGACATAAAAAAGGAAACACTTTAAATGAGTAAGTGGTTCATCTTCATACAGCGAAGTATAAATTAAACATCGTTTGGGTGGTCCACTTTGAATAGCAGTTGGATGGAGCACGCATATCCCCCCACAGAGAAGGCTTCTTACAGCAATTGAAAGGAACTTAACCCACCAGAGAGGGCTCTGAATGCACAGAGTAAATAGATAGGCTGTTATCTAAGCAAAATGATTCTAAGATTAAGATGGGGAAGCTTTTATTTGGATTTTAGAAAAATGGCCTGTGAATCCTGTGACATTCAAGCTGATTTTCATTCTCTGGCAGTAGACAGGATAGTAATGGGGGCCAGAGATCTTAGTTCAAAATAAGGAAGTGATTAAAGTAGACAGCAGAAGTGTCAATGGGAACTGATTTAGAACCTGCCTAATATTTCTGTGTCTGAGCTTAAGGCTTCTGTAGAGTTTTGCTCGATACATGTGTCTGGGTTTGGAATAATCCACCTTCCCAGCTTCTTGCAGTATGAAGGGTTTAGCCCCTTTTAAATGCTGTGTCTACTGACCAGGGCCAGAGATACCTTTGGCTTACTCCACTATTGAGCTGTGTGTGATCAAACCATCTGCTCTGGCTGGTTTCTCCCTTGGTTTCCTGCCCTCTGCTCTGATTTTGACCTTGAGCCTGACCAGACTCTCACCAATAGCCCGTTTTACAGATGTCTTATCAGCTGCTAGTGGAGTTCTGTCCTGAATGAACTCATCAACTGAAATTAGGGTTCCCTCTCTCTCTCTCTCTCTCATCTTCAGCTTTCATCTGCCAAATGTGGATTGAATTCCTGGCTGCTGCCTAAAGGAACCAAGCTTCTCTGGTCACCTTGCCTCTATACATAGGTAGCATCAGAGACGACAACAGTAGCCACAAAACTCAGAGCTTTAACCTAGGAAAAGTTTATTGCCTGCTCAGAGCACAGTCCCCTGAAGGATGAGAGAGTCTAGTGGAAAATTTTCTTCAGGAGATGATTAAAGGACTCAGGCTGATTTTTTTCAAGGATTCAGTATTTGTGAAGTTCAAAGCCACTCTGGCTTAAAACATCCAGTGGATGGATTGGGTGGCAGAAGAATGCACAGGGAAGGCAATGTTAGATATTTGCCCATTTTATCTGGAAAATGACTACTTGTTATTTCCTTTCTCTCATCTCATTGGTTAGAACTTCTCACATGATCCCTTCCAACTTCAAGAGGTAGGGGCTGGGAGATGTAGAGACTTCTAGATGTTGGTCAGTAACAGGAACTTCGGTCACACTCTTGGAGACTACTCCAAGACACTTCAACCCCAGTATGTCCATGCCTGACTCCAGATATGAATTTTGAGCTTGACCAAACAAGCTCTCCTTGTTCAGAACCTTTAGAGTTGTGTTTTAATCTCAAAGCCCAAAAAATGGCAAGACGATCCTCATGAAATTATTTCCCTGAATTCCTGTGGTCTAATCTTCATAGGCAGAGCATTACGGTCTAAGGAAAAGCAGGGACCGTTAGTTACAGTGGATCCTTAGCTGAGGTCCCCTAACTTGCCCCTAGATTTTCCTTTAGGTAAGCAACAATTTTCTACATATCCCAAATCCCTTCAAAAACAGCCTCATAAGTTTTTCTTTGTAAAAAGCTCCTAGACATTCCAAACAGGCTTATCTCTCCTTGGAATTCTGCCAGCTAAATCCTTCTGCTGCCTGGTGATAGTTATGAAGGATTCCTTTCAGATGGGGAAACTGCTTTGAGTGTTTCTTGGGACGAGCCCAAACATTCAGACTCTTCAGGGACACCTTCCATTAAAAAAAAAAAAAAGCATCATGCTTTCCAAAGTATTCATTGCAAGAACTCTTGAGAAAGGATATACCTAGGGAACAGTTTTCCTAGGAGCCTGATGGAAAGATAAGCATTGTCAGATTTTAAACCTCTTTCCTTATGCCTTAAAATATCTAAATAGCTACCCTAGGAAACTTGTGGGAATACAAGGTAGAGTCTGCGGAGGATAACTTAGAACAACAGCCTAATTTTTGATCCTTCATTTATGCAGTAAATATTAAGCACTTCTAGTATACCAGACTATGTAAACAACTAGAGCCACATCAATGAGTGCCGGAAGACATGAGCTTTGTCCCAGAGTCTGGTATTATGGGTCAGTATTAGAGATGAAGCACCATCTTACTTGTAATCAGGAGAGGCTAAAAATTAAAATTTCAAGGGTGACATTGTCCAAAAAGAATTATACTCTTTGCCTGACTTATGTAACTGTAACCTTCTGTATATCATCTTTATAATAACAATTTCAAAATTTGAAAAAATTAAAATCGCAGAGAGAGAATTTTATGGCCATCAAATTGAGGAAAAGTGGAAAAAAAACCAGACAGTGTGAAATGTTGGCAAGGATATTAAGCAGTGTAAGAGTCATCCATGCTGGAGAAAGTATTTTTTGGTTGTACAACTTGGAAGAGTTTCACTTTCCATGGGAACATTGACTCTATGTTTAACTTATGCCCCAGAAATATTTCTGTACATGGAAAGAGACCCACTCTTGTATCCCAGGAGACACATATAAGAATGGTTCAAGGAATGCCATTCTAAGTGGAAACAAGTCTGCCAACAACAGGAGAATGCATAAATGAGTTGCTGTGTATTTATACCATAGAACACTAGAGTGAGAAAAATAAATGAAGCAAAAAAAGGCACATAAAATGGAACAATGTGATTTGGATTGGTAGCAAAGATAGTATTAACAAAATGCAGTATAATGAATTATCTTTGGAGGTAAAGAGGTACACCAGAAGTTTCTAAGAGATGGCCACAGCACTGTTTCTTAAGTTGGAGAGGTATGCAAAATATGTGCTTAAATAATACATAATTTTTCTCTCTGTCTCTGTCTCTGTCTCTGTTTCTCTGTCTGTCTGTCTGTCTCTCTCTCTCTCTCTTTCTCACACACACACACAGTCATTTTTACCAAAGTTAGAGCAGCCACGGAAGGCAAGTGGGAACTACAGTGGCATATAAATTTGTACAAGGAAGAATTTCAGTACAAGGATAGTGTTGGGAAGATAGAGATCCATGAACATAGTCTAGCCACCCCCCCCCGCACTCCCCAAATAAAGAGAGAAGTTGGTATAACTGTACAGTAGTGGATGTGAGAAGAGGCTATAGGGAGTAGAAAGGGCTATTCTCAGAGGTCTGACAAGTCTTCTTACGTTCTATGAACCTTTGAACACTAAAAATTGCAAATATTAGACTGAGAGATTTTGGATAAGTTTTTTCTCTGCATGTACATCATCTATAATCCTAAGTCTTTCTTATATCCTTGACCCTGGTTTGCTGATGGCCTCTGGATAGTATGCTAGCCTTGTCAAGATATAGCCTCTTCTTCATATTCCCATGCAGGACTATGCATAAGAAGTGGCAAATAGGATGCTTCGAGAGTAAGTACCCTGCCCAGCCTGTTTGTTTACCTGAACCTTAGACCCTATGACCGTTCTAGTCCCCTTCCAGTCCTCAGGCCAGAGGTTTGGCTGCATCACCCAGTCTTCCTCCCTGAACTCTGCCTATAGCTCTGGCTTTCCACTTTTGTCTCGGTTTTTTATAGCCAAGTTAGGTGAGACAGCTACACATAAAAAGATAATTAATCACATAAGCCAAGAAATCAGGATTACATAAATGGTATAAATCATATGTTCCAAGAGGTTTAAGGAACTGGGTCATACTGGCTTTGGATACATGGCAAGTATCAAGGAGGCTTTCTGGGTGACAAGAAAAGGAGGGATAGTTTGCCAAGAATAAATCATTCTGTGACGGTCCTAAAAGAGATAAAGGCTGATAATGATTTGGGATGTTTTCCTGGTTATATGGCAATGAAATACAAGGTTGTATTTCACTACTGCCAATTCCATATCTATGGTCAACATAACCCACTGAACATGCTTTTCCTTTGAGCCTGGAGAGAGCCATGGAATCCTTCTCAACAGAAGACATTAAGTGACTGGATATGACTCAAGAGTCATATCATTGCTACTCCTGTCTCATACTATGGACTTGATCACAAGTCTTTGAGCAAGAGAGATCATCAAACTTCATCCTGTTACTTGGTCTCAGTATTTTTCAATTATAACCCAGTTTACAACTTCATTAGTTGTGTGTCAAATACTGGGCATCACTGTAGTACTAATACAAATTAACAGTCATAAGGTGAAAAGTCAAAGGGATCTAAGATGCCAGCTTCTCCTGTTTGCCACAGGAAGTAAGTAAGACTTATTTATATATGTGGAAAACACAGACACAACCCCCTGAGTAGCTCCCATTTCATGAAGAAAAACAGACCTGACCTCCTCGAATCCACTACAGGCCTCGCTTTGCTTGTGGGAGTTTCCTCACACTGTATCACTTTTAAACTGCCCCCCTGCCACTCCCAGGAAATCATTATAAGTAACTGATATCCGAGGGCAGGTCTGAGTCAGTGGCTAATGGTGGCAGAACCAGTATTCAAAGCTTTTCTACAGGTTTCTAAGATGGATTTGCCTTCCTCAAATTTCAGGCCAGTCCAGAACTGGCCACAGAATCAGGGCTTCTTTGTTGAATGGCAACCCCTTTGTACAACTTCTTAAAGATGATAATAAAAAAAAGAATAGGAAATGAGGTATAAAGGTATTCAGAAGGGGCCTGACTTGGACTATGTAGGGAGGGATTGTGGAGGAGGTCATGGCTCAGATCTGAGGAAATCATTTCTCACAAATCTGCCTTAAGTTCTTTTCCCATCTGTGGGGCTGGCTCAGCAGCTCCTCTGAGGCACTTACAATGTTTGTGAGGTCAGGGGTTTTTGCTATAGTGGGTTCATGATTCCATAAGACAAAGCCACCTGCTATCACCCATGCTTATTTGAGGACTTCCTAGGTCTTACAACATTAATTCAAGTGCTGTAGCCAAAGTATGTCTCTGATTATAGCAGTAGGCACTTAAATGTCAGAGTGTTGCTGAAAAACTGCTTGGGTTTGAAGGAATTCATTGTGTTTGGTAAAATCTGGCTACATTTTATGTTTATGGCCTTTATTAAGGCATCCAGCTGAACTAGTTACATCCATGTCTCTATAGTCAGTGAAAGACCTGTACTCTCAAAATCACTCATTCAAATAATAGCTATTGAAATATAGACCTTGGTTTCAAGGGTTGCTGTATATATACAAAAATAAACAGGCATAATCCCCATTTTCATGAAACTCAGAAACCAGTTTGAGGAAACAAACATAAATGTAAGTTGAGTAAATGTTCTTAAGAATATGAATGAGGAGACTGCAGTCATAAAATTCAATGCACATTCTACAAAATTAAGATAATTGAGAGAAGGGGGGGTTGAGAGGGATAGGGGAGAAGGCTGAAAGGGGTGACATTGATCAGGATGCACTGGGGTTGGAGATTTCGTGCAAGAGCCCACAAGGCCCTGTGTTTGTCCCTCAGCTCTGCAAAGAAAAGAAAACAAAATTCAATCTGTTCATAAACCGCTTTGTTGAATGGCAACCCCTTTGTACAACTTCTTAAAGATGATAATAAAAAAAAAGAATAGGAAATGAGGTATAAAGGTATTCAGAAGGGGCCTGACTTGGACTATGTAGGTCAAAGAAGTTGATGTTTAACTGAAATAATAAGTGAGGGAAATGATTCCAGGAAGGGGGACTAGCAGCAAGCACAGAGTTATAGACACAGGAAATACTTAATGCGGTCAAGCAACACACTGCTCAGTGCTGTCCAGAAGTGACGTGTTGTCTGGTGTCCCCAGTGTCTGTATGATTTGGTACGTGCTTTCAGCTTACTTTATGAGCTACATATTTTTTGGAGTGTTTGGCAGTACTAGGATTTGAACTCTGGGACTTAACACTGGTAAGGCAGGTACTGTACAACTTCAGGCTTTTTTATTGCTTATAGTGCTCTGTTTCCTATGACTTCTGGGTCTTTATTTCTTAGCCACCTCTTTGGGACCTACCCACCTCTCTCTGTGTCTTTCTCTCTCTTTCTCCTCTCTTCTCCATTCCTTTCTAGAGCTTACAATTCTAAACTGTCCTTCTACCCACAATTCCATCCTTTGCCCAGTGGCCCTGCTTCCCATAATCCTCCTTGGCCATATCTTCCATCTGACTTGGGTCCTGCCATCTTGGGGCACTTGTGAATTAGCCATTTCCTAGGCCAAAGCCAACTTGGTCAGGGACCTACCTCTTTAGCCATGACTAAGCCCTTTTTACTCCCATGCACTCAGCCCTTTTTACTCTTAATGTTTTTAGATAGTCTTGTGCTTTTGCCTAGGCTAGCCCCAGACTATGACCCTCCTACCCCTGCCTCTGAATAGCTGTGTACCAACACCCCCAGCCCATGCCAGATCCTTTTCTCTTGCTTCCTCATTCCCTGATTCTCCCAAGCCTCCATGAAAGTTTCATGACATCATCTTCCACATGGTCCAAATGCCAGGGAGTGTCTTTGAGATCCCATCTGGATAAGATTTTTTTGAGACTCTTTCTTAGGTTTAGCCTTTGGTCACTGAAGGCTCTTCCAGACATTGGTAAACACAAGCATGTCCTCCCTCCCTCCTTCCCTAACTTCCTTCTTCCCTTCTTCCCTCCCTCTTTTTATTCTTCCATTCCTATCTCCCTCCATTCTTTTCTCCTCTCCCTTTCTTCCCACTTGTCTTGTTGTAGCTCAGGTTGACATCAAACTCATAATCTTCCTGCCTCTGCTTCCTGAGAGCTGGGATCGCAGGCATGCTCTACCACAGGCCTTGTCTGGGTGACTCCCATGTCATTGGTAGGGTCCAGAAATGTTACACATTCCCAGGATTACATGCTGTCAAGAACCAAAGGCTGTATCCAAGGCAAATGTTATCCCTTCTCCAGAAACCAAGCTCCTTTCCAGAGAGAGAAGGGGCCTGCAGCTTCTCTGCATTAACAAGGCCTCTTGGTCTCTGAGCATTGAGCTGCCTTCTGGGAAGGCAGCCTGTCCTTTACAGCCTGCACGCTCCTCAAAAGTTATTGTACAGAAAAAGCCAAATAGCACCAGCTGTAAAACTATAAAACAACAATAGGCAGAATCTGAGGGTTTCCATATTCTGGGCACTCCAGAAAAGGCTTCGTGAGGCTGCAGCCCTGTATGATATCCCCTGGCATGTGAGTTACTTAGACCAGAGGTTAGTAGCCCTCCAAAAAAACACCTGAGTGGTACCTGTCAGGACAGGAATCGTCTGAAATTCTTGTTGCCATATGCTTGACATTTTAACTTCCTCCACCGCTGTCCATGTGGGGCCCACACTGAGGCTGACACAGGATGAAACTACTGCCCGTATAACTGGTCATCCTCCTCCACTGGATGGAATGGAGGCCTGGGAGAGAAGCAGACTTTCAAAGACACACAGCAACGAGTGGCAGAGGTAAAATCTGAATCCAGGTCTCACTGACTCCAGTGCTGTGCTATTAAAACACAGGCACTCAACTCCTAGGTAGCTGCTTCCCACCTCTTGCTGGAAACCTATGATTCTTCCTGAGCCTCACTTAATGTGTGTCTAAAGGAGAGCTTGATGGTATGCTTAGAGAAAGTTTTAGAGGTGGGGAGATGATCAAACAAGCAGTTGCAGTATTGCTACATGATAGGCAGCTGAGGCAAGAACCCCAGAGCACCACAGGCTCGCCAACTTTGTTGAAGGGGTACAGGGAAGTGATGGCACCTGATACCCAAACCACAATCTGAGGAAACAGAATGGAAGTGGGAAATCGTCACATGGGCAGAAATCCAGCAGTACGAGAAAAATTGAGTGTTGGAGGAAGAAAATCATTATCTGGTGTGACTGCATCTTAGAGGGAATTGGGAATTGCAGTGTAAGGTAGGTTGGTGGTGGAACCAAGCCCAAATCAGGAGCTGTGCTGGGCAAAGAGATGCCCAGTGTCCGGAGCACTCTGATCCAATTCACACCTTCAAAAGAGCACTCTAGCTGCAGTGTGGAGAGGAAAGAGGAAGAAAGAGATCAGTCATTTGGAGGTACAGAGTCCAGGAAAGATGGCTATTGTTCACTTGGATAAGGAATATGGCTACCAGGCAGAAGAGGAAAGTGAATTACCCAGATCCTTTTCCCCAACACCACCATCTTCTGGTGAAAAGTTTGCAAGTCTTATAATAACAGAGCTTTGGTATGAATCGTGTTCTGTGTTGAGTTATGGAAACATTTCACATAATAGCTCCATTCCGATAGTTGCAGGAAGAATAATTGTCTGTGTTGTCCGTGGTATATTTACCTTACATATGGACAGTTGGAACAAAGCCTACCTGAAGTTAGTCTCCTGGACTGCGCATCCTGGAAAGGAAGGAGCACAGCTAGGGACCTGCAATACCCCTCTCCTGATCCTCAGAGACTCAGGGTGTGCTAACGGCTCTCCCAGCACAGTCACCATGGGGTGCATTTGCTCTACCTTGAGCTTCTTCAGGGGTCAGACAGATCCATCTGTCGTCAATGCAGCCATGTGGCTTTCGTCTGCTTGCTCACTTGGAGTTGGAGATAACAACCACAGTATTCCACAATTTGTATAGTAAAAGTTACCATGACCAAGTGGATATAATGTACGAGACACTACATACCATTGCTCTAATTCCCTCCTCAACCTCATGAGATAGGTACTATTAGGACCTTGGTAGAGATGAAGAAACAGAAGCACAAATGAGAGGAAGTGACTCCCTCAAAGTCTCATAGCTAGGATGATGAACACAAGTAGTCTGTTTGCAAACTCTGTCCTTCACCACCACTTTTCCCTGTCTCCACATGTATGCAGTCCAGTGCCTGGTGCACAGTACTCAATGGCAAGTCTTGCTGCTTCTTTTCTATTGACTCTAACGACTATATTAAGTACAAGATGAGCTGAGGTAAGCAATGAACCAGTAAATGACGTTTTTTTGGTCATTCATAGGGCTTGAACTCTGGGCCTAGGCGCTGTCTCTCAGCTTGTCAGCTCAAGGCTAGTGCTCTACCACTTGAACCACAGCACCACTTCTGGTTTTCTAGTGGTTTATTGGAGATAAGAGTCTCACAGACTTTCCTTCCTGGGCTGGCTTTTTGAACCAGGATCCTCAGATCTCAGCCTCCTGAGTAGCTAGGATTACAGTGTGAGCCACTGGTACCTGGCCAGTAAATGACTTTCTAATAGCCTGTAGCCTGTGGGTCCTGTTGGTGTAACATGGATTAGAGGAAAAGAAGACTGACAAAGGGGATTAAGCTAAATTCAAATCTTGCTCTGTCGTGGACCCAAGTATTATCACTGGTGGCCACACATTATACATGCGGACATTCTCATCAGATCATGAAATTGCCAGGATAGTGGGTGGACATTACTCTCCAGTAAAGGTCTTTTCTTCGGAAGCTCAAAAAGCTGGTATAGAAGAAGATATTTGTTTGTTTTTTATCATGAATCCTTGCCTAGGCTCCAGAGACCCATTAGGAGATATAGAATTGAGTTGGGAGTCTCTCCTTTTCCTTTTATGTTAAGCAATATATAGGGATCATCATCAAGGGCTTTGTAAACTTGTCCCTCAAAGCAAGAAGAATCCACATCTTTGGTTGCAAAATGTCTAGTCTCTGTATTAGCTATCCAGGTGGGGCTATTGGAAGGGGAGGGGACACATAAATTCTTTGCAAATAAACTTACAGCAATGAAAATGAATTGATGACTCAATAATCTTGCTGCTATAGGACTAGAAATCAGACCCAGCTCATTCCTTCAGACAGTAAAGAAAGGGAAAGACAAAGTGAAGAGAACTGGATTTCTCTGTGATCGGGTTGAGAGGTGGTCTGTGGTGTAGTTTCGAGATGCAGGGTCTAGTCTGAGTACTGACAAGTGGCTCTTTGTCTTCTGCAGGTGTGGCAGTGTGGTGGGAGTGTGGAGGTCCTGCCCTGTTCGAGGATTGCCCACATCGAGCGAGCCCACAAGCCCTACACAGAGGACCTCACTGCTCATGTCCGCAGGAATGCTCTCAGGGTAGCTGAAGTCTGGATGGATGAATTTAAAAGCCATGTGTACATGGCATGGAACATACCCCAAGAGGTAGGGATCTCTGATGGAATTAGATTTCTTGGGGGTGTTGTGGGGGTAACAAGGGAAAAACAAGACCTGAGAATCAATTCTTTTTCCAGGAGTCACTCACAATTTCATTTGCCATAGGGAATAGACTGTCAATCCCCCAAATATGGTACATTCAGAAAAGAGAGTCATTCTGTGTCTCCAAGCTACTTTTTGCCTTTACTCTATCTAAAATGCTTGAAGGAGGGCTTGTTCTCTCGAAACCTTAGTGGCTTTGTTTTCAAATAGAAGTAGACCAGGTAGCTCCTGGTTTCCTTTCTGTTTCTCAGTCCTCAGTTGCTCTAGCAATAGGTTTTTTCGTGGCTCAGTATTCTAAATATATAAATATGCCAATATTGACAGTAATTCACAGAATATACCTTAATGTCCATGTGAACTAGACTTATGCTTCTCCATTGAACCTTTGACCAGAACAATTAGGAATTCCCACACACCTGTGAGATTTCTGTAACTATCTGGATGGAAATGGGAATATATTCCCTTAAAGACTTCCAGAAAAAAGAAAGGAAGTATAATGGACAGGTTAGGCTGTTTCTGATCTTCACAGATCCTTATCATTGCCTGCTACTGTCCTTTGTTATCTACATTTAAGAAGAGTCATGTCCCAAATGGAAATCACCTTGGAATGTTGCTGAGATGGGAGACCCACGGGTGCCAGCTATAGAATTCAAGCCTGCTTGCTATCTTGTCTACCTGGAATTTATGCTGTGTTACATTCTATATAACAGAGCTGTGTACCTGCATGACCTCTTTCTGTCCTTCCAATACTTCCCATTCCTTTGGGAGTTTTTCAGGAATTCTTTGCTTTCTTGTTAATAGAGAAAGGGCTGATCTTTGTTTAACTTCCATAGGAAAGCCCAGCGCCTTGGACTTGCCATCAAGCTAATATTTCTCTGACTAAATTACCAACAAAGTAGGTTGAACCTTGGTTGGGGGATTTAGGAAAATTTTCTCTACCACTAAGATGGGTTGCATATTCCTGTATTCCTGTTGTAGTCAGTGATTTTTAATCCATTCATAAGGGAAAAATGAGAAGCCAAGACATCTCAGCAGAGTATAGCCAACACTGATGAACCAGCCTTAGGACTGCATCTCTGAGAGTAAATGTTTCTAGGGAAACTGCCTTCTGGACTCATCTGTCACTGTGGGCATTGGATCAGAGTATTCTACACAGAGTACTAAGCCCATGGTGGTAAGAATATTAGAAGCACCAGGAAGCTCCCAAGGAGCTCACCAGAGAACATTCCAGACCCCAGGCTCTGTGCAGTAAGGACTAGAGTTCTGCCCATGATCTTTCCCTCTTCTTTCTGCTTCTCAAAGTGGCAGACTTTCCAGCCCTCCCTGGCTGCAGTTGACAGATGCTGAAATGGACAGCCACCCAGTGAACTGTAAAGAATCATGTGAGCAAAAGTAATTGAAAAATGATGAGACTCAGCGTCTGCCTGTGACCCCTCAGGGGTAGTTTAAAACAAATCAAATGGGTGGGGAGACGTGAATAGATGAATGGTAGATGGATAGATGGATAGATGGATGAATACATACATACATACATACATATATACATACATACATACATACATACATACATACATACATACATAGACACATAGATACATAGATACATAGATTAGATAGATATGGTCTCCCTCCAGGCTGAAGCCTTTGGTGGGGAAAGAAAATGTCAGCTGTTTCCTTAAAAAAACAACTTGCTCTTGATTCTCCTATTTCATGTCCAGATTCTTCCTCTTGAAACGAGTTGGCACTTTGCCACTCACCATCTATTTTTCAAGTCATATCCCAACACTCCACTGAAACTCTTTATCTAAGATCCCATAGGCTTCCCAATTGCTTAATTTAAATGGGAATTTCAAAGTCTTCAACCTACAGGATTCTACTTTTTCTTCGAAATTCCATAGCCCATTGGCTGCATCATTCCATACTTTTTAATATTGTTATTGTGAAGATACTATACAGAGAACGTCTTCATTTTTTTGCTTCTCCCAGGTTCCTCTTCCTTCCTCTGATTGCTTCAGTACTCCCCAAGGATCCCTCCTAGGCCAGCTGCTCTCATTCTCCCACTTCTCTGGGTAATCACATCTGCTCTTGGATTTAACTATACCCATATGCTGAGGACTTCCTAATTAATATCTCTGACCCTACTTGAAGACTTGTGTCTCCTCCTGCCAGCTGGACATCTCCTCCCATTGTTCCCACAGGCACTCAAGCTGAAGTTAACCAAAACTGAGCACGTCTTCTCCTAAGTCTTTTCCTGCTCTTATCCTCAGTCTCAGTTCATGATGCTACCAACTGCCCTGTCACATGAGCTTGAAACTGGCCACTATCCCGTTCTCCTTTCTCTTAATCCCATCTCATCAATCAAGCTCTCAGGTCCACTCTCCCTCCTGTCATATTTGAGTGCAGGCCTGGCCAGTATCTCTGCAACAGCCTTCAGATCTACCCTTCACAGGGCCCAATGTCATCTTGGAAAAAATTCACAATGACCAGTCTATTCCCTTGCTTTAAATCTACAAATAGCTCTCCACTGTATACAAAGTCAAGTGCCAAGTACACTGTTTGACGTGTATCTGAGCTTCAAATGCCTATCCTCTGTCTGATCTTCAGCCTCACTCCTACCACTCCTTTTTGGGGGAAAGCATAGAGTTTGTGGACTGTGGGAACTGTCTACAGCTTGGTTCATGTTGTTTATTACATGTGTGCTTTGCTCATTCTATAATCTCTGCTTGAAATTCCCTATCCTCAGTGAAGTAAGCCAGGCCCAAAGAAACATAGGTCCCATGGTTTCCCTTATTTGCAATATCTAGTATATGTATGAGTCAAGCGGAAAAGG
>NW_012267329.1:1972648-2020802 GCF_000151885.1 Dipodomys ordii
AAGCTGGAAGTGGCACTGTGGCTCAAGTGGTAGAGCACTAGCCTTGAGCTGAAGAGCTGAGGGACAGTGCCCAGGCCCAGAGTTCAGGCCCCACAACCAGACCCCCCCAAAAAAATAGATGGATTATGGTTCCATCCCTCTTCTTCCTTACTGCCTCTGCTTCTTTCCCTGCCTAACATGGTATGCAGAGTCTCCCACGGGCTATTTATAGAACAGAACTGCTCCCTGACCACATTCAATCCCAAGTTAGTAAGAATCCAAAGAAACCCCCACTGCTTCAACCGCTGCCTTAATTGAAAGTCAGTTTGCTTATCAATAAACAGAAAGTCAACCTACAGCAAAGCATCAATATTTTCTTAAGCAAGGAACTCTAAACCAATCCCTATTTCTCTTGTCCAAAGACAAGCTAAGTGTCAGGGATGCTCATGTGGTGCTTAGCTGACAGCTTTTCTTTAGGTTTGGCTGCAAGAACTTTTTGGTCTCTGTGGGGTGGGTAAATGTTAGTCTCTTAGGGCTGCCAAAACAAATTACCATAAACTTGTGGTTTAAATAACAGAAATTTGTTCTCTAATTGTTCTAGAAGCCAGCAGTCTAAAATCTAGGTGCTGGCAGGGTCATGCTGCCTCTGATGGCTTTAGAGAATAATTATTTTTTGTCTCCTTCAGCTTCAGGTGGCTCTTGGAATTCCTTGGCTTATGGATACACCACTTCAATCTCTGCTCTATCTCTACATGGTTCTCACCTTGGTGTGTCTCTGTGGATTCAAATTTCCTTTCTTTTCTCTTATGAAGATAGAAGCCATTGGAAGTCCACCAAAAATACAAAATTTCATCTTGAGATTTCAAACTGATTATATCTCCACCTTTCTCTCTCTCTCTCTCTTTCTCTCTCTCTCTGCCTCTGCCTCTTTTTCCATCGTTCTCTCTCTTTTTCTCATCATGTCTTTTGTTCTGGCTTTCTGTTAGTTAAATAGAGATGGAGTACCTCAGATTTGTCTGCCCAGGTTAGCTTTGAATCCTGATCCTCAGAGCACAGCCTCTTAATTAGCTAGGATTAAAGGAGTGAGCCACTGGTTCCTGGCTCCAAACAGATTATATTTTTAAGGAAACTGTAATGACAAATTCAGAGTTTCCCAGTAGACATGAACTTTGGAGGATGAAAGACATCAGCAAACTACATAGTGGAAAAAGAGGATGGTATGTTCATTGGTTTTTAAGAATAAGATGGTTTACATATTTCTCAATGTATTCCCCATCCTCTGATAAAGGAGTTGTTCGAGTTGACAATAAATACACACTACAGAGATTCTGAACCATTAAAACAGAAAAGCCAAAGTCAATTAATAAACAGGAAGTGAGTTGGTATTCTGCAATATAAGTTTAGCAATGAGCTGGTTCTGGAGCTCCTGAGAGGTTAGAGTAGATATGGGCACTCCAGTGGAGTGTTTCTCTCTCACCTTTTATAGGATCATAAGGAGAGTAGCAAACTTTGCTCCAATTCTATGTGCAGAAAGACAAGTTTCTCATGGGAACCAAGAATTTTAAGAAAACACAGAGGCCATCCTGAGACAGATTCTGCTGGAGGGTCTCCATAAAAGCTGACACCCATGTTAAATTGTAGTCAAATATAATCTAAAAATCCAGCATCTTTATTTCCAAAGCTGCCCTTATGTTTTAGATTTCTAATGGTGATGGTTCTGGGGCAAAGGTATGTGTGGAGGACTGAGTGAGTTAACTTTCTACAGCATTTGGTTAGCAGAAAGTTTCTGCAAATCTTGGTTTAGGGACACTGGGTCATACTGAGGTGGGTTCTGGGAAAGCCTCTAACCTAGTGATGGCCACATCTCTGCCCCCATTCCCTATACAGGACTCAGGAATTGACATCGGAGACATCAGTGCACGGAAGGCTCTGAGGAAACAGCTTCAGTGCAAGACCTTCCGGTGGTACCTGGTCAGCGTGTACCCAGAGATGAGGATGTACTCTGACATCATTGCCTACGGGGTGGTAAGGAACCAGTCTCTTCTGGGATTCATTTAGATTCAGACTGAAATCAGAACCAGAAAGAGGTGTGGAAAAGAAATGAAAAAGAAAGAACAAGCCACCTGTGACCACTCACTTGAGGACCTGTGCTAGACCCAAGGACTCAGTGTGGGGGACAACATTTGCATTTACTACCCAAACGTTTCTAGTTCTTTAGGAGAGCAGTTCAGCTCTGGCTATGAGCCTGTATATTCCTCTTACTAAAATATATAAAGAAGCAGTTAGCTGAAGAATACAAATATCATAACCAGCACCCACTGTTTTTCCAACTGGAGTGCCACCCAGTATGCCCCCCTACTAAGGAGGACTAAGGAGATAGAACCTCTGACTTACATGCAGAGCCATTCTGGGAAGAGTTCTTGGAAAAAATAACCTTCTTCAGTTCACTGTATTTTGAAGGATGCTGTAGTCTTGCTTTTTGATGAACACAAAGCTGTTTGTCTCCAATGTGAGGCAGTGAATAGGGGAAGAATGTAGAGAATAGAGAATAGGGCTGTAGTCAGGCAGACCTGATCTAGACAACCACTTCCCAGGCAAGCATCAAATAGGATGAATTAATAATGCTCTCATAAGATAGATGGTAGTCTGAGAAATGTAATTGATTCCTTTCCTTCTTCCTTCTTCCTTTCCTCCTTCATTCCTTCCATCTTACCTACCTACCTACCTTCTTCTCTTTCTTTCTGTGTATATGGGTACCAAGGCTTGAACTTGGGTTTCACACTCTCACTAAGTTTTCTTGTTCACAGTTGGTGCTCTGCCGCTTAAGCTTAAAATGCTTAAAATACTTCGAACTCTTCCACAATAAATTCTATTCTCCCAATATTTCTAAGACCCAACAGCTCTTAATGTATTGTAAATTGTACCTGACTGATTTTGAGATATCTAGTTTTTTTCTGACTTATATAGTCCAAAACACATACTTTTTTCAATGATAGTTACGTCTTAGGATTATTGTATGGGACTCCTTTCATTTTCTTCATGTTTCAGGTGAAGAAGAAGGGGAAAAGTGTTTTGTCTCACTCCCACATATAGTCAGCAGTGAAATTCAGTCTGAAATATCAGCTGGTACCACCCTAGTTTCTAACCTTGTAGTGTCCTCTCAGACCTTTTTGATCTCCCAGGATTAGAACTTGAAAGCAAATTGAAGCCTCTTGTTTGATTCCTTATGGTCAGGGCTGAGTTCAAGGCCTGCTGCAGGGAACATAAAGGACAGAGCATTTACCTGGGAGTAGGAAGTGTCTTTCCTGTGAGACTCTTCCTCAGAGTTTTCTGTGAACCTCCCATTTTAACTTTCTAGGATATTAGAAGATGTACAACTGGGACTTAAGAACTACCCAGCATGTCTGTTGTCCATGAGGCTAGTCTGTAGAAAAGAGTCATGTCCTCCTATGAGAGTCTATATGCATGGTTGGCACATTCCAAGAGAACTGCCCAGTGGCCTCTCCACTTCTCAGGCTGGTAGAATTTTGAGGTCAGCAAATGCCTCTGGTGGTGCTGCCCAGCTCTTATCTAAGCTATCTTGCTATCACTATGGAAACAAGCCACATTGATTGTGCCCATCAGTCCTCTCTGTCACCAAGACCTTCCAAGTACATAGTTTTCCTGAAGCCCATTCTCTTCTCCATAGTAGGCTGTGCATTAGGCACAGGCCTAAAAGGATAGTGATGCTTCTCTGGCTCCAGAGAAGATATTGGCTCCAAGTGTTTGTGAGCACAGGGCCAGCTTCTGGTCCTCTGGTCTCAGAAGGCTGTCAGCTATACCTATACAAGATTAACTAAGTCTACCTGGAGAGGCAGTGGAAGGTAACAGTGGAAGTGTTGGCCGGTGGCCTTTGCAGTTCTGTGTCTTGGCCAAAGGCATTTTCATCTTCCAAGAAGAAATACCTCATTTCATGTACATGTGCATCAGACTTATTGTGTAGCCTTCTTGGTGCCAGATGCAGAAATATTTGATTAGCTAAATAGTAATTTATGTGTCTACTGTTGTGATCTAGGTCTGTCTAGGCAGTTTTCACTCTGTCATGCTGAAAACTATCCACTCATATTCCCAAATGGCTGAGCTGTGTTAGCTATCCCTGTGGCTAGTGGAAGTCTGACCCCATGCACATTCATCTACTAGGCTTTCCTCTCTCTCTTTGCCTTCTCCACAACAATGTCACTTTCTACCTTCTACATGAGTAGAGACACAGGCTGGTTAAGGAGTATAATAAACTCTTAATGGAGGAAGTGGGATGAAGATGAGCCAAGCAAGATGCAGCCACAGAAAGACGAGGATTTACTGAGTCTCAATTGTTCTACCTATTAGTTTTATTTTAAAATAGAGGAATAGGATGTATTTTCAAAGGCAGAATTTCTTTTATCTTACTTCATTCCAACTCATACCCAAACTACTTTGCTCAGATCAATTAGGCCAGTGTCAAGTCTATAGACCATCCCAATCATCTACAAATAGGTCCCATGACGGCTTCTGCAGGCAAGAAGATATGTGTATTCTAGTGTGTAGGTATGGGCTGCTGAATTCCCTATCTGGGAGATGGAGTAACTTTGGAAGAATAGCTCTGTTGCTCTGTTACTCTGTTACTGCCAAGAAACATGGAGAATCATCTAGAAATGGACATGCCTGCCTTCTGAACTCTTGTTTTGCACTTACTTGCTATGTAATCTTGACAATGTATATAATCTTTTTTTTTATTGTGAGAATGTGTATAATCTTAATGATTATAGTAAACCATTTCATGGGACATCTTATTATCTCAGGATTGTGCCTATTTGTGTGACAGAAAGAGTTTGGGCATCGGGGTCAGGCTGTATCTCTGCCACTTGCTCAATTGCAATGCTATTCATTCATTCCTTCATTTTCTTTTTCTTTTTTTGGGGGGGGGGAGGGGTCCGGTCATGGGGCCTAAGCTCTTAGCCTGGGCACTGTCCTTCAGCTCTTCAGCTCAAGGCTAGCACTCTACCACTTGAGTCACAGTGCCACTTCCAGCTTTTTTCTTTTTGTTTATGTGGTGCTGAGGAATTGAACCCAGGGCCTCATGCATGCAAGGCAAGCACTCTACCACTGAGCCACCTTCCCAGCCCCGCATTCCTTCATTTTCTGCACATACTCATTCAACAGTTAGCAATTGTTTACTGTGTGCCCCAGCCCATGCAACATACATTGATAATGACTAGGACCCAGTCTGCAGACCAACAGGGGGACAGGCAAGGGAACAAGCAACTAGAAAAACATACTAAGTGTTACAAAAAGAGAAATGAGAGAGCTGGTGAAGCATAAAGCAGTGACTCCTAAGCCTGGGTCTGAAGGAGCTTCTAGCATGGCAGACAAGTTAAACTCAAAAGAAGGTATAGCTAGATAAAAAGGACAAAGGAAATAGTAGCGTGGAGAAATGTCCATACAGAGAGGAGAGCATCACAGACAGGGAGGTGAGGGAGAGCTTGCTGCTAGACTATGACTACAGATACTAAATTCCTTTTTTTTATTTATGTAGTGTCCAGTATATGGCAGACATGTCCTGTATTTTTTAGTCTTTAAATTGTTATTATAAAGGTGATGTACAGAGAGGTTACACTTATATAAGTCATGTAATGTGTACATTTCTTTTTAGACAATATCACCCCCTTCCTCATGCTTTCCAGGTTTTCCCCCTCCAGTCCCCACCTATAAGTTGCATAGTTGATTGTCAACATGGTATCTAATGAGTACCACTGCTGGGTTTGTTTACCCTTTGTCCCTCCATTTCTGTGCCTCCTTTTACCCTCCCAGAGACAGACAAATGAACAAACAAGACAAAAAGAGAAGAAAAGAAAAACAGAAACAAAGAAAAACTCTGTTTTCATTTCCTGGAGTTCATTTCAATAAATATTATTTCATATGATCAGAGGCACATAAGCATTTCACCTTTGGGAGAGATAATATCACCAACCTGGCTGGATTGTTTTGAGAATGAGATGCAGTTTATGTGGAAAACACTTCACATGTTACCTGAGACATAGGTGTGCTCATAAAAGCTAGTTTACTAAAAGGCTGTGAGGTTATAGTACTGATAGCAGCTAACAGTTATTGCACATTCTCTGTTTGCCCTGGGCTAAGCCCTTATAGATGTTATTTCACTTAATCCTCATAACAGCCCCGGGAAGTAGACACTATTATTATCCCTGTTTTCAAGAGAAGAAAACAGACAGTAAAGGAGTTCTATTTCTGTGTCTAAGACCACACAGGACTGAATTCCAGCCTGTATCTCTCAACTGCTTCACTAGACCCCTTGTTTAATAGTGGGCAGATGACACAGAGCCAGGGAAGACTTTAGCAAAAGATACCCACTCTCTTACCCAGAGGACAGCTTTAAGAACCCAATGAGCATGGATCAAGATGTATTGTACTCATAAATGACATGTTGGAATTGAAGCCCCTTTGTCCAACTACTTAATTTTTAAACTTTATCAATTAATTAATTAAATGAAAGAAAAAATAACCCAGGGAAAAGCCACAACTATCCTCAGGGCACCCTAAATCTTCCTCTTTGTAAAGCACTTAGCAGGTCTTAGAGTGGTTTTAATGCTTGGTTTTACATTGGTACTGATTCTCCATGGGCTGTAGAACAAATCCAAAGTATATCCTCATATTCTTCTTCCACAAAGTCAAGCCCAGGAATGGGTGCCAGTAGAGGATTGCTACCTGGATGCTCTGGTAGCCCCTGCCTACAGAGCAGATGTACATCCATTTGTATTTCTTCAGAACTAAGTATGGGAATGGGCTGTCATAACCCAGCCGAGCAAAAGAAGCTTTGTAGGAAGGTCAGAAAGGAATCTGATTTTGTGTCTTGTCCCCTTTGAATATTACACGTGTGCCTCTGGTCATCTGTTCAACAATATGTCCCTCAATGAAGCTTATTCTATTCCCACCACAAGAGAAGAGGACTCTATGACACTCAAACCAGCTTCCTTCTCTGTCTAGCTTCCTTCCTGTGATCCATTGTCTGAGTTTCCATGGATTCTTACTCCTCTCCTCTGTTCTAATCAGAGGATTTTAGGTTGGGAAGAAGAGAAACTCAGGCTAGCTCAAGGTAAAGCGAGGGTGGGTGAAGATACCACACATATAGGCATGGGAACTGAAGTATGGCCAGGCATGGACACATAAGCTGCAAAGCCATGAAGGCCATAGTGGGTCAGGGCGGTCTCTCTTAACCAGTAATTCTCTATACTACCTTGTGCATTATCTCATCCTTGATCCCAATTGATTTTCTCTGCTTGCACATAACACAATAGAAACACACACACACACACACACACGCACACACACACACACACACACACACACACACACACACACAAAATCTCAATGGTTCTACTAAGACCATAATCTCTGGATCTCATTTAGAGACCCAGGTAAGAGAATAAAGAGCTAGCCAGATTCCAAAAAGATAGGGGAGGAGAAAGAAACAAAATTACATTCTTTCTGAATTGTGAGGAGGTGCCCACTGTTCCATTCAACTTTGGCTAGTGAGCAGAGCTACATGGACAATAGTCTGTGCTTTCCACGAACTTGGTCTCTTAGGCCACAAGGCAACCTTGAACGTTGGCTCTACCCAGTCATGGTTTGCTGATTGTGAACACTTTGGAGCCATGAACCTGTGGGTTGAAGGTAAAAGATGTATCTACCTTTCTTGCTCCTACACTTTGCTTCTCCTCCTCTCTCATTGGACCTCCTGCTCTGGCAGGCCCTTAGCAGTTAGGCCACTACTGGTACCTGACCAAGCCTCTGCTGGATCTGTAGGAAGCAGAGAAGTCTGGCCCCTTCCAGGCCTAAAATCAGTTAAAGTGTTGCCTCAACTATGAAAATCAAAGACTTTTTTGAGGGCCCTTAAAGACCATTGTCTACCCCAGCTAAGGATGAGTGGAAGGGCCAGTATGAAGCACCATCTTGTATGTACACATGTATGTGTTCTCCTGCGTTTCCTCAGACTATCTCAGCTCCCAAGTCAGCTCATTGTTGAAGGACATGTGTGTTTCACCTTGAATGTAAGGCAAAAGCTGGGCCTGCTGACTCCACTCAAGGGATTTGGGGTTGATTATGGAGATGAATCTGTCAGGAGAATTCTTGCTTCTCCTGAATTAACGTGTGTTTCCTTTCTTCTTTTTTCTTTGGTGTGGCTGTTTCTCCTCTAATGTTCAGCTGCAGAATTCCCTGAAGACGGATCTGTGTCTTGATCAGGGGCCAGACACAGAGAATGTTCCCATCATGTACATCTGCCATGGGATGACACCTCAGGTGAGCGCTCAAAGAGACCCCTGTGCCAGGAGTGTGCACGTGGTGTCTGACATCGGGAAAATAGTTCCGTTCTGCCATGGCTGCCCTGGGTTCAGCAATCTCTGGTTTGCATCATGAATTATTCCAATGGTCCTAAGAAGAGAATTAGGCATGCCTTGCCTAGAAGGAACTGAAAGAGTAGATCCTAGTTGCAAGATTCTCTGGGGTGAGGAGGAAGAGAGTTCATTTCTAAGGTAACTTGTCTCCATTGAGAAGAATGTGGGTAAAATACAATCCTGTTTTAGTAGTTGAGTCATCCCTAGCAGAAGGGAGCCTGATAATGCGCCCTAGCTCACTGATGTGCTCCAGTCCTCATAGAGTGCCATGTTAGGATGTCCAGGCCCTGCACTAGAATAGCTCATAACTGGTGAACAAATGAATCCATGAGACTCCTTACCAGGTCTTATGACCTGCTCCTAGTAGAGAGCAAAGGTCAGCTACAAGAAAAATAAGTTACCCTTGAAATTTTGCATTTGAGCCAGGTACCAGTAGCTCACACTTAAAATCCTAACTACTCAAGAGGCTGAGACCTGAGGATCAAGGTTTTAAGCCAGTCCAGGCAGACAAATTCAATACTCTTATCTCCAATTAACCAGCAAAATGCCAGAAGTGGAGCTGCGGCTCAAGTGATAGAGCACCAGTTTTGAGTAGAAAAGCCAAATGGAGCAAGAACATGAAGCCCTGAGTTCAATTCCTAGTACCAGTGCACACACAAAATCCTCCATTTCTAGTCTCAGCTTCAGGTAAGTGAAGAGGATGCCAAGACACAGGCAGGAGACATAGTATATTCAACAAAGCATACTAGACAGCTATGGACCAAGAATACCATAGAATGGCCGGTTCTGAATTCTTAACATTTCCAGAGTGTCCTTAGCTCCAAAAAAACCCAACAATGATTTTCAAGCAGTATTACTATATTTATATAGTTGCATAATTGCAACTCTATATTGAAAAGAGTTGCCAGCTGTACATCACCTTTATAATAACAATTAAAAAAAGGAGTTGCCACCTGCCTAAGTACCTGACTAAAGAATATCACAACATGTATGACTCTGCATATGAATGATGACACTTCCTGGTACTTGTTCATTGTGATCCTACCACCTTGTTGTTTTGAGCTATGACATTACTGGATAGTTAATTATGGGTCAATAGATCACACTCTCCTTACACATCCTAACATATCATTCTTTTTTAAAATATATTTATATTATCTTTAAGTAGTTGTACAAAGGAGTCACCATTTAACAAAGCAATTAATAAATATAATGCATCTTGATCAATGTCACTCTTTTCATCCACTATAATTGCCAACACCACCCTTCCTTCAGTTTTCTTAATTTTGTAGGATATGTACTGAATTTTATGAATACATTCACACACACACACACACACACACACACACACATACACCAAGAATTCTTTTTTTTTTGTCAGTTGTGGGGCTTGAACTCAGGGCCTGGGCACTGTCTCTGAGCTCTTTTGTTCAAAGTTAGCACTCTACCATTTTAAGCCACAGCTTCACTTCAGGTTTTTGAGTGGTTAATTGGAGATGTGAGTCTCACAGGGACTATTCTGCCCAGGTTTGCTTTGAACCCATGATCCTCAGATCTCAGCCTTCTGAATAGCTAGATGTATAGGCATGAGCCACTGGCACCCAGCCTTATTCTTTATTATATAATAATGTGATTTTTTGATGGGTGACTATTTTTACATAAACTTTTATTGTTATATAACATATATACAGAAAACAGATGAATAGTAAGTATACAACATAATGAACTTCCAAGGAGTGAGCACTTGTATAACAAACACCCAAATTAAAAGCCAAAATGTACCACTGCCTGACTTTGTATTTTTCATAAACGTGAGCCTATCATATATACCTTCTGTATTATCCTCTCTACATGTGCAAGATTACAGCATGCTGTTACATGTTGTCATTCGCTCACTTGTATTATTGTATACTGTTTCACACTAGGATATGCTTAGTTTATTAGTTGGAAGTACTGTGAGTCTTGTTGTAATGCAACATCCTTGCTGGGTTTTTTTGGTACATATACACATTCATTTCTTTGGGATTTACACATAGGAGTGGAACTTCTAAGTCTTTGGGTTGGTATTTGTTTACTTTTGGTAGATATTGCCTGTATTACTCTGCTCAGGCTACCAAAACAAAATACCACAGGTTGTGTGGCTTAAACAACAGAAATAAATACCTTTCTTGTTGTTCTGAAGAGACTGGGAAATTCAAGATCAAAATAGCAGCCATCTCTGGTACGGATCCTCTTCCTGGCTTCTTTTTTCTGTGCTCACATGAAATGAGAGAGAAATAGAACAAGCTCTCTTTGTCTTACTTACAAGGACACTAATGCTATTTGATCATCAACCCTTATGACCTCTCTTAACCTTAATCTGAAGTTGGAGAAGTTTTAGTGTATTCACATTGCAGGGGAGGGGAAGATAAAGAAGACTTGTGAAGAAAATACTATGTAGCACATGATAAAGAGATCTAGAATGTGAGTACTAGACTTTACCTTCTTGGAAGAAGCCAGGACACAGAGAGCTGGGAGGGAATGATGAGGGGAAGCAGTTGGACTATTGGATTCTACAATGCTTGGCCACAGAGAGAATTGGTGTTGAATTGCACCATCACTGCAGGAAAGGGAATAATGGTGCTAAAGGTAGTACAGAAATCATTAAGGTTGCTGCTCCCACCAGAGACTCTGGAAGTGAGGCTGACATCCCCTCTGCCATTCCCTAGACCTGGAGGGAGGACATTCAGGCAAAAGGATTATCTTCAAATCTATTGTAATTTGCCTCACTGCTTTTTAGACTTGTTTGGGACTTCCCATCCCTTTCTTCATTCTTGATTTTGGAATGGGAATGTCTCTCCATTGCCTGTCCAACCCTTGTACCTTAGAAGTACACAATCTGTCTGACTTCATAGACTTTAGGTTTGGTATTGGGATGAGTTTAAGACCTTTGAAATGTTGAGATGGAAAGAATGTGCTTTGCATGCCTTTATAGCATGAATTTGAGCAGGGCAGAATTCTATGGACTACATTATGCCCTGTCCCAAATTCATTTGTTGAAATTCTAATTCTGGCAGTATTTGAGTAAGCAGTGATTAAGGTTAAGGAAGGTCATAAGGGTGATCTATAGAATTTATGTCCTCTAGAGAATAAGCAGCAGAGAGCTCCCTTTGCTAGCTCTCTGTCTAGGTGTGAAAGGCTCAGTAAGAAGGCAGCTGTCAGATACTTTTCCTCATCAGAAACCAAACTGACTTACATTTTGATCTTGGACTTCCCAGCCCCCGGAGCAGTGAGAAATTCAATTTCTGTCATTTAAACCATTCAGTCTATGGTATTTTGTTAGGGTAGCTTAAACCAGCTGATATACTGCCAAAATGTTTTCCAACTTTAAATTCTTTTGTCAGCTGTTTATTAGAGTTCTAGCAGTTTCACAACCCATTGTTGGTCAGTTTTTTGTATTATCTATATTTTAGTAGATATTGTGCTCTCACATTGTATTATAATTTGTATTTCACTGATTAGAAGTGAAGTTGGGCACCTGAAATTTCAGCTTAGGACCTCCTCATGCGGTCCTTGTGTGGGCCACAGTGGCCTGGTCACAAGTCATTTAGGGCTTTTTGTAAATTTCCTCTCAGCTTTCAAATCCTTCCAGTTTTATCTGGGCCCTCAGCCACATGTTGGGTGTTGGACTGAATGGAGGCTTCCTATTTTCAGCCAGCTGCAGATAATTCGATGTGGGACCCGTCTGTGTTGTGTCTGGAGGACACACAATCTGTGTGTGTGTGTGTGTGTGTCTGGCTTCAGCTGGATTTTGAAACCAGTTTGCCCACGTCTAATTGCTAGCTTTGAAAATTTGAAGTTGTGGAATCTTGGCAAGGCTTCTTAATCTGGGCCTATTTTCTTATTTGTAGAATGTAGATTTTTCAAAAGTGCTAGGGTTTGAATGTGTCCTCAGGGGATTTGTGTATTGAAATTTACTCACCATTGTGAGACATTAAGAGAGTGGAAGTTCCATTGAACTATGGTATTTAGAGATACAGCCTTTAAGAGATAATTAGAATGAGCTGTGGTCATTAAGATAGAGTCCCCAGATTTAATCCCTGAGACTTTCTAAGAAGAGATAGAGAAACAAAGAATAGACATACGTGTGTATGCTTTTTCCCTCTTGCCATGTGAGTGTAAATAACTTGTTTTTCTTTTTTTTTTTTTTAATTCAGGGCTTAGGCTCTTTTTCGTCAAGGCTAATGCTATATACTACTTTGAGCCACAGCTCCACTTCTAGTTTTCTGGTGGTTAATTGGAGGTAAGAATCTCAGGAACTTTCCTGCCTGGGCTGGCTTGAAACCATGAGCCTCAGATCTTAGCCTCCTGAGTAGCTAGGATAACAGGCAAGAGCCACCAGCACCCAGATGTCTTTTATTTATAAAGCAGCCAACTTCGGGCTGGGAAGGTGCTCAGTGGTAGAGCACTTGCCTTGTGGCATGAGGTCCTGGGTTCAATTCCTCAGCACCACATAAGCAGAAAATGCCTGAAGTGGCGCTGTAGCTCAAGTGGTAAAGTACTAGCCTTGATCTGAAGAGCTGAGGGACAGTGCCCAGGCCCAGAGTTCAGGCCCCATAACCGACAAAAAAAAAGCAACCAGCTTCAGGTATTTTATTGTAGTAAAGCAAAACAGAATGCAAATGATATATACCTAAAGGTTGTGAAGATTTAACACATGTAAACAAACTATTTAATGTAAATTAATGCATTAAATAATGGCACATCAATGCTATTAGAATTTCTATGATGATGGTATCATCATAGTAACTACCATGCAAGCCCGACTCTTGCTTAGTATAAATACCATCAAGGGCCCTGCCCACAACCTGTACTGAACTTGACTTCATCTACCATATGCCATGGGTACCTGCCCTAGTCCAAACCTACACATCGACGCTTGGAGCATCACTGAATTGCTATAGCAGCAACAGGGCAGTGGAGCCGTACAGGGAAAGGGCACAAGAGGGGACATCAGGAGGCCCTGAGTTCTAGTCTTGATCTTGACACACAGAACCTCTTCTTGTCCTTTAATTTGTTTTACTATTTTATTAGGTCATGAATTTACTCTAAATATGCAAAGACTAAGTTCAGTGAATCCCTGCTTTGTATATATTAATTACCATCACCATCCACATTGCATTTGTCCTCTTGGTCAGTGTCACCACCTAGAAGTAATGACTATTCTGATTCTTCCCACTGTTGCCTAGTTGCAGATGGGCCTGTCTTCCTATCTGTAATGATGGAGCTAGACTAAGACATCTCTAAGCCCAGATCCACCAGCTCTGACAACCTGCTTATCTCTCATTCCTTTGTTCTGAAATGCAGCTGGCTCAGAAAGCTGCGTGTTTGTTCTGTGCTTACCAGAAATGGTGGGAGCTGCCTTTGTAACTCAGCTGCTTGGTGTGGAGCTGCAGCAAGTCTCAAAATCTTGGTTCCCCATTTTCTATCTCTCAGAGCCACAGAGCCCTCTGGTACCTGGCTGTGCGGGGGACATTGGGGCCGATCGTCCTCTCTACCAGTCTCACACTGAGATTCATAGCTGTGAAGGCCTAAAGGCCAGACTCAGGTCACACATTGTGCAGAGCAGAAAGCCATAAGGCTCAGCTATAGCAGGAATCAGCTAAGACCTCCCTGCCCAGAGAATTAGTAAGGCCAGGAAAAAAATAAAAAACAGATTATCCTAGAGATGGCCTGTGTCTCCCTGGCCTGATTTCCTACACATCCAGTCAACATAAAGGCAAGGGCAGGGACCAGTGATAAGGATGGAGTGATTGGGATGGGAAATGATCTGGGAAGAGTTGGGGGAGTGGAGTCAGGACTTCTGGCTGGCAGGATTTCCCAAAAAATGCCTCTTCTAACCCTCAAGAAGTCCACTTGCTCCTAGAGAGGATGAGAAAAGGAGATGCTTTGGGATGTGTTACCCAAGGAAAAAGTCCAGGTGGAGTATTTCTCAAGAGACTGTGGGTGAACACAGGTCCCAAGAGTGCTCTGGAACCCTCAGGTTTGATTTGTCCAATCAGATGTCCAGCATACATTTCCAGGGATGCTGAGCTCTCCTCGTGGCCGTTCTCAGCAAAATCAAGAGCTACGTATGCACAGATGGGAATGTCATGTGTCACTGTGCATTGTGCACTGCACAACTGTGAGAGAGGGATGAGGTACTTCACATTGTTGACAGACTGTCTGCTGTGAAACCTAACATACTCCTCCCTAAGCCTTATACTTAATGGGAAGCCTGAAAATGTGGAAAAGTGAATGATAAGGCAATATAAGAAGCAGTGAACTGGGTTCAAATCTCTTCATACCACTTACAAATTAGTTTCCTTAGGTAGGTATCCAATCTTTATGCCTCAATTTCCTTACCCATTAAATAGAGATATTCTGTTGCCTGCCTTGTAGCATTGTAAGGATCACTTAAATAGATGCACATGATATAGGTAGATAGTGAAGGCTGGCACATAATCATGGCCTACTGAAGGTAGGCTATCATCATTATTCCAAGATTGATAATGAGACTCAAGGCTGTCCTTGAGCTAAAAGAATAGAGTGATTTGTCAAAATGAACAGATTTAAGAGAGACTTGAAATGATCTTCCAAATACAAAGCCTCGTATTTGTGGCTGAGAACCAGGGAACTCAGGTGACAATGAACATCTCATCATGTGTGCCCAAGCCAGTTTGGTGGGCTTTGGGGACACTATAAGGGGTTTGTATGTCACATAAAAACATAGCAACACCAGAGGTGTCCCCTTCTGGAATACTACAACTTTAATCTTCCCTCCCTCCCTCTCCCTCTCCCTCTCTCTATGTGTGTGTTTGTGTATGTATGTATGAGTTTGTGTATATGAGAGAATCTTGCTATATAGACTTCCCTGGCCTCTGACACGTGATCCTCCTGCCTCAGCCTCCCTAGTGCTAGGATGTAGACAAGAGCCACCAAGCTGAGCAAGAACTCCATTATCGTGTGTGTGTGTGTGTGTGTGTGTGTGTGTGTGTGTGTGTCTTTCTTTTTAAGTTAGTGGGAGTCTACTACTGGGCCAGAAACTGTTCTTGGCCCTGGGAGACAGCAGTGAAACAGAGGAAAGCCATTGCTCACATGAAGTTTCCATCATAGTGCTAGAGACAGACCAGACCCTTGTCTGCATTTTAATCTTTTTAAGTCTTTGCCTCAGCCAAGGTGTGAACTGATGCTGCTCTTTAGCATTGCCTAGGTGACTTTCATTTGTGCTTCAAGACTTGGACTTCAGCCAGCTATAGCCAAAAATGTTGAGAGCAGATGAAGGCTGGCTCAGTCCATCCTGCCAGCCTTAAGGTTGACCTTAACCTCCATGGTTAAGCGCCAGCTGCATTTGAAAATGCGAACATCTGCAGGCATTTAGAATGCTAGAATAAAACAGATTAGATACACAGTAGTTAATGTCCTACCAGGGACATAAAAGTATAGCCTTTCCTGTGATCTTTCCTACCCAGGCAGAAATCTACGAGTTAGCATATAACTTCAGAGAACCTAGCACACTTGGAAGGTAAATAGCAAAGTCAAACACAGGTACAATTCTCTTAGAAAATTATACTCTCCAGTGAGGCTGTTAAACTATGTCCTGATAGGGTACTGAAAGCATAGGGCTTCCTCTCTGCTTCCTTTCTGTCTCATTTATAGGTTTTTAGAGATTTTTCTTATTCCTCACAAAGTTTGTTCAGGGTCTACTAATGCTCAGGCCATTAGTGACTCAGTAGTCCTTGTGGATCCACTTGTTGATCATGTGGTCTTTTCCTTCACCTTAGCTCCTGCAGCCATCATAATGAAGTGCCACAGGCTGAATGGCTCTTACAATAGGAAGTTTGAGTCTGGAAGTCAGCAGGGCCCAGCCTTCTGAGGGGCCCAGAGAAGAATGTGCCTAAGTCTCTTTTCCTGCCAGTGGTTCCTTGACTAGTTTCAGCCTCACTGCACTGTCAGAAGCTAGTCTCCATGTAGGACGAGGTCCAGATTTCCCCTTTTGTAGGGCACTAATCATTTTAGACTAGGACCCCACCCCACTCAAGGAAGTCTTCATCCAAACTTATCTAATTGCATCTGTCATGACTCTGTTTCCAAATAAAGCCTCATTCTGGGTACTGGAAATTGGGACTTCTAAGTATGAATCTAGATAATATACACTTCCACTCTAACACCCTCAACGCAGAGGAGTGGTGACGGACGTCTGACTTTCACTGCATTGACTGAAAACCCCCTTACTTCACTGCCTCTCTCCTTTTATTGGTCAAATCTACTCATGTGGTCTTGCCTTCCCACCTTACACCTGCTGTGTACGCAGGAAGACTTGTCTCTGTCACAAGAACTTAGCTACTTTTCAAATCAGTTTTACCTCCAACAAATAGGAAAATAGTCTCTTGGGTATGAATTGACTTGTCTATGTCACTCCAGAAGTTACTGGCAAAGACAAGTTGAGGAAAGATGTTACCTCTTAAGTGTCATTCACTCATTCATCAAAAATATGAGAGGCTGTCATTTATGAAGTCCCCATAATTTGGAAAGTCTCATTTTCCTGGGAAGACAAACTTCATCTAGTGATAGGAATAGTCTTATAGAGCAACTTACAATGAAAGCTAGTGAAGTCCAAAGACGAGGAACACAAGAGGAATGGTTTCAAAGGGGAAATAGTTTCAATGGCTACAAAGAGGAAATAATTTCACACCTGTGTTGAATCTTTGGAACAATTCTGCTTCGGTATGGATCAAAAAGGTCACTCTGATTCAGTTGTGATTCTCTCAGGTCTCAGAGGAGGCCCTGGGTGGGAGAAAGCATCATACCACTAATCAAATTAGTGACAGAAAGCTGCTGAGAAGCCTGCTAATTGGCTAATGAGTAAATGTAACCATTTTGCTTAAATTAGCAGCAAATTTCAAGCAATCCTCAAAATAACTGAGAATATTATCCCTAATTAGTTTAACAGCCTGGAAAATTTCTTCTAATGGGAAAAATACAATAACAGGGTCTCCCCCACAGACTCTTTATGCAATCAGTCACTCATTCACTCATTCACTTATTTGCTCATTCAACAAACATGCATTGTATCTTATTTGACACCAAGAGGAAAAGGCCTTATTCCCACATCACTGCCTGGAGGAGTCCAGGACTGGAGAAGGAGGCATACACTCAGATAATTGAAGCTTATATAATGAAACTTTGCAACCTACTGCCCCAAATCACCTTCTCATTAGCCCACAAATAAAAGAGAGGTGGGGAGACAAGACAGGGCCTGGGGACTTCTCTCATTCATTCTGCCAAGAATTTTTCGACTGTAAAAGACATGGGAAAATGAAGTGCTTTTCCTCTGGGAAGGAAAATGCTTGGCTGTAAAAGAAGAAAGATAAAAGGGATTTTAATTCCCTCTAAAGTTTTTTTGAAATACTGAAGCTGCCACATTTATGCTTTGGGATGAGCTTTGACTCAAGGTATAAAGATTAAAATGGAGATGAAAGACAAATTCTTGGTTAACAGAGCAATGAAGATAGTGTATTTTAAGAAAACTTAAGGCCAAAAAAAAGAAAACTTAAGGCAAGGATAGAGTTGTAAATGGGTCCTAATAACCATTGCTAAATATATATATGTATATATATATACACATATGTATGTATGTATGTATGTATGAATATATATATATATATATATATATATATATATATTTCAGGGTGGTGTTGAGAATAGAACCCAGGGTCTTGTCGTAATGCATGCTAGGCAAGTACTCTACCATCTAGCTACATCCCTAACTCTCATTTATTTTTTAAGTTCTCACTTGGTTAGGATACAGGAAAGAGGGAGGGAGAGAGGAAAAGAAAGAGAGGGAGGAGGGAAGGATGAAGAAGAAGAGGAAGGAGAGAGGTAAAGAGGGAAGAAAGGTGAAAGGGAAAGGAGAAGGGAGAAAAGGAAGAAGAAGAAAGGAAAGTGGGAAGGAGGGAGGAAAGAAGGACAGGGAGAAGGGAAAGAGGAAAGGAAGCAAGGGGATGAAGGAAGAAAGGAGAGAAGGAAGTAAAGGGGAAGGGAGAAAGGAAGGAGAGGAAAGAGGAGAGAGATAGGAGGGAGGGAGGAAAAGGAAGAGATGGTCAAGAGAGGAAAAAGGAAAGGAGCGAGGGACAGAAAGAGAGAGGACTAGAAAGGTGTGCTTATCTTCCTGTCAAGAAACTGCCATTTTCCCACAAGTCACAATGGGTCCATCACCCCTTCCTTGCTTGGCAGCCCATGTGGCTTCCACTTCCCGATGACCTTTTCCAGGCATCACCATTCTCCCAGTCTTTATCTTTAATAAGTAAAGACAGCATCAGCACTGAGTGGCTGAGCATCTTGAAACTCTCTCCTGAACTTGCTTTGTGTCATCCATGCATGCCCTCCATAACTCCTTGGCCTGTGGTTGTATTTTGGGGGCGCCAGTTGATGCTTGGCTGGGTGGGCCCTGACAGCAGTCTGTTTGGTCACCCCCAGATTTACATGATTCCAGAACCAATCCAGACACAGTTATGTGGGTTTTGCTAATTGTCCCTTCACAGTTCCAGGAGACACCATTCATGTAGAATGCTGTGAGTAGAGCCATGGAGTGTCACAGAGCCTGTCCTTGTCCTGGCCCCGGGTAGCTGGAAGATACCTCTTGTTCTGCACCCTCAGGCAGCCCACCCCTTCAAACCTACCCTGCAGCACTTTAACTTTCTTGGTGTACAAAATGCATCTTTGCTCTGGAGGACCCAGGGCCATGGCTGCTACATAGAAGCATGAGCTTGGGTTCTGATAACCTGTACATGACAATGCCTGGGCCAGTGCCTCAGCATGCTATTGAATGTTACTGTGGTACTCCCCAGAGCCACCTCTGCTGGGGTAATGAAGGGAAACTTTCAAGGCTGAAAAAAGCACAGACAATACCTATAGGTGTCCTGCCTCCCTGGCTGCAGTTGTGCCCTTATCCTTTGAGGTATCCATGGAGACCAGGTGTCTCATCTGTCATGTCCATGCTCAAGAGCCAAGCAAATTTCTCTTTTCTCTAACGGCTCCCCAGTAAGGATTAATCAAATGAGTTGCCTGATTAATGTAGCCTACCATCTCACCCTTTCCTTAATGCTTTATGGAGAGGACATGGATGAGACTTGATGGACCCGACTGAGACTCATAGAGTGTACATTCCAGCTCTGCCACATATTCAATCTATGACCCTAAACAGGATTCCTACCTCCCTCCCTCCCTCTCTCTCTTCCTCCCTCCCTTCCATCCTTCCTTCTGTTTTTTTTTTTTTTGTATCAGTACGGGGTGTGAACTCAGAGCTTCTCACTCTAGCTTGACTTTTTTTTCTTCTCTTAAGTGGTTCTTTACCACTGGAGTCATACCTCTACTTTTGGCTTTTTGCTAGTTAATCGGAGATGAGTCTCCTGGACTTTCCTGCCCAGGCTGCCTTCAACTCTCAGGCCTCAGTTCTCATATTCCTGAGTAGCTAGGATTACACAACTTGAGCCCCTGGTGCTTGGCCCTGAGGCAGAATTCTTAATTTCTCTTTACTCAGGTATCCTCTATAACTTAAAGCAAAGCTTAGTTCATAGTAAATGCTAATGACTTGCAGTCTATTATTGACTGATACATGTTTATGCGTATGTATATCCATATGTATATGTACATTTGCATAATCACACATAAAATTACCGTGTGTCAGTCTCTGCTAAACAGTTTCTAGCTGTCAGCTCATTAAATCTTAAAACCATCTTGCCAGCTTATCCCCATATTGCTCAAAGATGCAAAGTACCCAAAGATGTACTCTGACAGATAGTGCATGCAGACTCTAGGTCCTGGAAGGTGATGGCAGATGGTGTCACACCTTACAGCAGCCCTTCCACAGGTCAAGGCCAGAGAAAGGAAGGCTGACTGCAGTGTGATCTTCTCTACAAGTGCAGCCTCCTTCCGACTATCTTCACAGACATATCCCAGGTGACTCACACAGGACTCCCTCTCTTTTGCGACCAACCATTAGACTACCTGGTTGTCCCCTACTCCCAGTCTGCCTGGGGCTGGGCCTTGTGTACTGAGTCAGACATCCAGAATATTTCCCACCCTGCTGTTGGGCAGAAGCACATTCCCATTTCTCTTTTGACAATCACACACAGGAGCAGCATGCTGGCCCAGATGCATGAGCTCTGTATGGGGGCGCAAGCGGACTGTGGGAGCAGAGGGCTGTGTGAAGCACACCAATGCAGGTGCCTCCATGTTAGCCTTCTCCCTCCTCCACATGACGATGAACTCTAAGCTGCTCCCACAGCTTCAGAGCTAAAAATAAATTAATAATAAAAAGAGCCTCTTGATTTGTTATTCATGCCACATGATAGTTTCTTCACTTCATGTCCAAACTCTGCAATTAGAGTCATAAACACTGAGTTTTGTATGACTTTTATGGAACTCTTACCGGCTTGGAACCGGCAGTCATTAGCAGCACCATGGTGGCCAATTCAGGCTCACCGAGCAGAGGGAGGCTGAAGGTTTTGCTCTCTGCACATCGTTCTTTGCAGCGTTTTGCTTACCAGGCATCCCTGGGCCGTGGAAACACAGGGACAGAGGAGCTACATTTAGATGGTGACGTGGCTCTGTGTTCTTGGGCAAGTCAATTGACTCCTCTGAGCCTCAGCTTCCTGATCAGTACCATCCCGGTTACTGAGAGTTAAAGGGTGTAGCAAACTCGTGTTTGCCTCTAGCACCAAGCCTGGCACAGACTGGCCTAGGCAGACTTTCTCACCAAGATCCATCGGCCTGCTCAGGCACACTAGCTTTGTTACTTCCTACTCATCTGTAAAAGAGGTTCAAATGATCTGTTTCACAGAGGTTTTGCAGGGGTTAAATGGAGAAATATAGAGGATGCTTCACACCATGCCTAGCACACAGTAAGCCCTGAATTGATATATGGTAATGGCTTTTTTGTTAGTATTAGTATCAATCAACACATGGTAACTGTTAGCTTAGCATTCGAATTAGTATTGTCAGGATGAGAGCTGGCAGGATCTACCTCTTCTTTCAGATCTGGTGTATCTTTTCATGAAGACCTGGATATGGGAGCTTAAGAGATATGCCACCCCCACTGGGCTGGAAGCCAGGCCCTGGCCCTTTTCCTTGAGAGTGGGCCATTGCTATGGGCATAGTTTGGGCAAGAGCAGGGGATACTTCCTTCTATCAGTGACTCTCCTGCCACCAAGTTTTGCTGGCACACTGAAGCTGGCCTGCCCCTCTACTTGACCAAACTTCCAAGTGAGAGAATTATGAAGTCCTCATACCCCAGGGGTCCTGGTTGGTGGGGCTGCATTCACTTAGGCTTCCCGGCAGCTGCTGTCACCCATCCCCCGCTCATGGCGGCCATATAAGAACTGTACCAGGGGAAGCCAGGATAAGAATAGAGAGCCAATGACAGTGTAAGGTGTCAGCATTCCAGCTCCAGAGTGGTACCAGAGGCAGTGCCCTCTCAGAGGCACCTTTTGAAGAGGTATCCATCTGAAGCAGGGGGGTGGAGGTTCCCCTATACTGGATATTCGGACAGCCTTTGTATGCAGGGTCAACATTCAAATGAGCTGCTGAAATTTGCAGGTCCCTCTGCTGTTTCTCAGTCAGGTGTCACTGGCTTTCCAGGTGGGGGTGGTTCTTCATCATATGGTCTGTCTTATTAATGACAAGACATTGCAGCCCTGGGCCCTGGGGATCCGCAGTGTCACTGTTTGACCAAAATATCCCCCATGCATTTCCAA
Organism: Dipodomys ordii; assembly: GCF_000151885.1. Classification (NCBI taxonomy): domain Eukaryota; kingdom Metazoa; phylum Chordata; class Mammalia; order Rodentia; family Heteromyidae; genus Dipodomys; species Dipodomys ordii. Next base: position 1,994,829 of record NW_012267329.1, read on the forward strand.
ATGTCCCCTGAGCAGCTGAGGCTCCGAGAAATAGAGTATAAACAAACAGGCTATGGGATTTAGAAATGGTTGGGAGCCTTGAGTGTGGGCATTTGAATGGTGTTTATATCAGGATATCTTAAGGATATGCTTAATCTGTTCAAAGAAAGATTCCTAAGGAGATGTGTTTGGAATATATCATGGGCATAAATAGATTCTTCTATTTTTTCTGCTAACTCCATTGTTACCACCTTGCCTTTATCCCACACGCTTTTTCTGAAATGTGTTCATTGCTGTGCATTAGCCCCGAGAAGGAAGATCTTTAGTGGAGCCCTTGAGGTTAGCACTGTGTTAATATACAGGGAATTTAAGTAGAGCCAGGCCCTCTGAATCAATCACAACAGCTTTATTTCTTTATTTCTTTCTCAAAATGACACTATTAAATGCAGTAACACGTGTGAGAGTGGAGGTTGGCTTGGGTGAAGGACACTTAGAAGGAACATTTTATAACATTTTTTTTTCTTCAGGAAAAACGACTTTACATCTCTGCAATGTCTCTGGTCTGACTATGCTGGGCTGCTCAGAAGTCAGCCAATCATATTTGTCTGTGGCATAACAAACATGAGCTCAATGAAATCACTAAATTAATGAGAAGTTAGATGATAATGAGAAAATGGCATGAGATAGTGCTTTCCTTTTCACACCCTTTGGATGTTCCTATGGTGGCCAGGGTCACCTTGGTGCCTATGTATGGACCCTGAAGACAGTTGAAGCACAGGAAATCTCTCTTTGCATGATGTATGACATAGGTGTGGGCATCTGAGAGGACATGAGAGCTTATGTTTAGGGACACAGGTAAGGAGGTGGAGCCCGTGATTGGAGATTCCTATGCTTTAGACTTTGCTATAAAGGGGAAAGAAACAGGCTGACCATCAAGAGGGATGTGGGATTGAGAAAGATGTATATTCTGATTTGTTTAAAGACAAACAGCAAAGAGGCATATTTGTTTTCATTTTTGCTTTCGTTTTATGTGCTAGTACTGGGCCATGAACTCAAGACCTTGCCCTTTGTGTCTCATTTTTTTTTTTTTTTGGGTCCGGTCATGGGGCCTGAACTCTGTGCCTGGGCACTGTCCCTCAGCTCTTCAGCTCAAAGCTAGCGCTCTACCACTTGAGCCACAGCGCCACTTCCGGCTTTTTTCTTTTTGCTTATGTGGTGCTAAGGAATCGAACCCAGGGCCTTGAGCATGCAAAGTAAGTGCTCTACCACTGAGCCACCTTCCCAGCCCCTGTGTCTGGCATTTTTACCCAAAGTTGGCCCGCAACCATTTGAGCCACAGCTCCTCTTCTAGCTTTTATTGGCAGTGAGAGTCTCAGGGATTTATCTGCCCAAACTGGCTTCTAACCAGGATCCTCTGGTCTCAGACTCGTAGGTAGCTAGGATTACAGGCATGAGCCACAGGCACCTTGCTCAAGGAAGCATGTTTTGAAGCTGAAAGTAGTAAAGAAAGAAGAGATATATTTGTAGAGGGGGAACCATTACCGAAGCAGAATCTCTGGGGGTGGCGCTGCTCCTGGACAGCAGGAAAGGAGCTTCCTTTGCTGAGGAAGTTCACTCAGGAGCAGAGCAGGGGGTCAGTACCGGGGGCTATGTGTGGAATGGAGAGAATGTCGATCTTCCCTTCTTTTTTTCTTAGGGGGAAGGGTGTCTGGTGCTTGACAGATGGGCTTTTAGAGATATCCGACTGAGTTCAAATCCCAGTCCTGACACTTGCTATCTATTAATTTACCTCAATTTCATCCTTTTTTAAAAAATCACCATTTTTTTCTCCCTCCTACCCAAGGCTAATGTGAAAATTAAACAAATGTATGTAGAAAGCATTTAGCTTCCCTGACATGTAGAAATAACTCATTAAATGGGAAATGCTGTTATTATTACCATTATTTATCTTACTTTCTTGAAGCAGGAGATAAAAAGAAGTAGGGTTGAGGAACACCTGTAGGTTGTATCTTGTGCTTTAGAAGCACACCTATGAAAACAAGCTGCCTCTGCCAATATACTTTTACTAATAACACATGAGATATGTCCTTCCATCGAGCTCAAGATTCTGAGTGTGAGCAGCTCAGGCTGGGCTTGGCTGGCCCTTTCTTCTGTCTTCTCAGAAGATACCCATGTCTACGGTCACCTGCTGCTCTGCTAGTGGAACTGCTCTTGAACAGTAGCTACCCATAAGCGGAAAGAAAGGGGCTTCTGGACCGTGCATGTGTTGTCAGCCACTGGGTTTTATTACCAGGCTCTTTCCTACATCTTCCTGATAAGTAAGAGAGCTGGAGAGCCCAGGGCCTACCTTGAACACTGAATATATGTGTAAATGCCCCTCCTCCACTTCGCATTGTACTCTTTCCTTAATGTAGTGTAAGGTAATTGTTACCAGCAGTTTCTCATGGGGTTAGGGAAGGGTTAGGCCTAGGCCAATCTGTGTCCTGGGGACAAATGTTAAGAATCTTGTCCTGTAGAAAGGCATATTCTATGCAAGCCACTATCTTCATGTATATGGAGAGTGGTATCCAAGGTAAAAGAGTAAGGGATATGAAGCAGATGCTGGGAAACAAACCTGGGTGAACTTTTGAGGTGAAGTGCAAATGAGCCTGAAGTACTTTTATTTATATACTAATTCAATCCACTAGGACGTTTGAGTGTGTCTTGTGGGTCAAGCAATGAGTTAGATAATACAGATAGCAGTGAACAAGGCAAGTGTGGTCCTTACTCCCAAGTGACCAATGTTAAAACTATATTATGGTCTCCTAATACCAAAGACCCATCATTCCACTGAATTCTGCAAACACCCTATGAGATGAGCACCACTGGTACTCCTGTTGTGACAAGTGGGAGAATGATGGCAGAGAACATTGTATGGGTTTACAGGTGTTTCAACTATATACTGAATTACATTCCTTTGGATATATGCTCAGGAATTGTGTGGCTGGGTCATATGGTAGTTCTACTGCCAGTTTTTAAGGAACATTTATACTAATTTCCATAGTAGCTATACTAATTTAAATCCCCACCAAGAGTGTATAAGGGGCCCTTTCCCCCATGCCCTCATCAGAATTTGTTATTTCTTTCTTGAAAATAGCCATTCTGACGGGAGTTATTTGGAATCTCAATGATAGTTTGGATTTATTGATTTATTGCTAAGGATGTCGAACATTTCTTCAACATTTATTTGCTGTTTGCATTTCTTTTCTTTCTTTTTTTGTGCTGGAGCTAGGGTTTAAACTCAGGGCCTTGCTGTCTCGTTTTGCTTTTCTCTCAAGACAGGTGCTCTACTACTCGAGCCATACCTCCACGTATGGCCATTTGTATTTCTTTTGAAAACTGTCCCATTTGCCCATTTATTAGTTGGATTACTTATCTTTCGGTGTTTAATTTTTGGAACTCTTTATATTAACTCTGTATATTAACGCTTTTCCTTTGGATTCTGGAAATTGTTTATGTTGTGGTACAGAAGGTTTTTAATTTAATGCAATTACACTTTTCAGTTTTTGTTCTTATTTTTCTTAGCAGTTGGGGTTCTATTCAGCAAGGAGTCAGTCTTTCTTGATCTAATAAATATTAGATCCAGTGACCTTGATATATATTTCCCAAGTAGCTGTACTTTTCCTAAGAGCATACATCACCTTTTGTAGCTCTTCTCTTGTGTGATGATGTGAGAAAGGAGCGTAACAAATGGTTTTCAGTCAGCTCAGGTTCCATCATGCTCCAGAAGCACAAGACCTCAGAATCTCTGTGGCTTACAGTAACAAACATTTCTTGGTCTTGCTCCATGTCCATTTGTTGTCTGACCTTATCTCCTTTTTGCAGAGTCTTGTCAAAAGTGGCCCTAGTACCAAAGGCTTGCTCTTTATCTGAAGCACATGCTCATTCACCTTGTTGGCCTTGCGACACTTTTCACTGCTCTCTGGAAGTAGTCATCACCCTTCTGGTCTCCAGAGATGGTCTCCTCATCACTCACCTTTTAGCTCCCAAGTGAGAGGCCCATATTGTAGGGGGTTGGCAGCATCTCATGTCTACTTCTGATCTGTTTAGGCTGAGATTCCCCAAATCTCAGTTGCTTACAACTAAAAGGACTGTTCTTGATCATTCTCCATGTTTATTTTAGATCAGCTTCCACTCTGTGTTACCCCCACCTTTCTCTGTGACCAAAGAAACCTTCCCCTTCCCCTCATCTGTGATAATAAAGTGATCAAAAGGCAAGTGGGAAATCACATGATATCTCTTAAAACTTCTAATCAGAAATGATGTGTGTCACATTGGTCAAAGGTAGACATGAGGCTACACTTCACATGAGTAATGGAGCATGTAGAAGAGCTCAGTAAGGGGGAAACAAAGAGGAACTTAATAAGACATAAGACAAGCCAGAGCACATTTTGAAGACATGGACAGCTATGGATGGAAGTTAAACTTATGAACCCAGCAATGGTACTGTGTAGCTATTTTCCTGGGTACACCACGGGAAGCAGAAGCCCGGTTCAGCTCAGCTTTTTTGGTTCAGTCTGAAGTTCAAAGATGACTCCTTGGTCAAAAGCTCTGCTTTTCTTCCTGCTGTTCTTCAGACACAGCTGGAATCGTCCAGACAGGCCTGCAGCAAATGTTGCCCAAGTCACCTCTAACGCAACCTTGCTTTCCAGGTCCCTTGGATGTTTCTAACTCAAAAGTCTCTGAAAACCTCATTAGATGTGCTAACAAGCAGGAGCCACAGTCTGAGCCACAGCTCGCTGTCGCCTGGCTGGATGGTATCTGTTTTCTCCAGCCCCCACCCTGCTTTCACCTCATCTCCCTCCCTGCCTACATAGCTGCAGGGCACTGTGTTGCCAGGCCTCTCTGGCTTGTTTTATCCTGCATCCTCTGCCAGGAGTCTCAGACTGTCCTCTGCCCAGGATGTAGTCAAACCTCATAGCTCATGAACCTCCCTGGGTAAAAACAATCATCGCTCCAGCTCTGGACCATTGCAGACCTATCTGCTCTAACCCAGAGTATTCTCCATACTCTTCTGCATGTGGCTGACAGATTCTTTAGGGGGTATGGAAAGGTACCTTGGTCTTCTCTGCTTCTCCAATGCATAGTTCAGACCGAACACCTCTGAGGGCATTTGATGAGCTAAAGTGAAGACTTCACTGACTGATTGGCTGAATCCAGGTACAAATTTCTTCTCCTTGGGATGTGCAGGGCTCACGGGCTTAGCCTTACCTGCTCACCCCCATTACGGACATGGGTTTTCAGAGGAATCTCTGAGCTAGAAAGCTGGCTTTGCATATGCATGTTCCTTGGGAATGGCTAACAGGGCTTCCTCTTCTCCACACAGCCCTCGTGCTATGAGCGGTGAATGTAAAGAGCCTTTGGAAGTGACTGCCCTCATTCCTGATTTAGCATCTGTGCACTGTGGCCCTCCGCACAGTAATGAACCTCTGTGTCAAGGGGTTAATGACCAATAACTAGGCCCTTAAATCAGCCCACCCTGTCTACACAGAGGCCTGCGGCTCATTCTTGGGGAAAGAGGACAAAGAGGCCATTTCTAATGCACATTCTGGATGTCACAGTCACCACTCTGTAAATTGAAATTTAATAAAGCAAGGCTCTGCATGCTCCTTCTTCCCTCTGCCCCTGACATTTCTGGTGCCTTCTCTGAATCCTTACTGCTGGCTGGTTAGTCATGAGAGGGGCCACAGAAGGGAAGGGGGTTGAGGCTGTGAGGCTGGACAAGGAATTCCCCCTCCACTTAGCCTTTGTGTGGCCTCTTAGGAAGAGCTGGTCCCTACCTGTCTTGTCCTTACCCTGAATTTCCCAGCCACTGCAGTTGACAGGTAAAGAAACTGAAGCTCATGATGGCTTGCTTTTCAGCTAGAACGTGGAGTGGAAGTGTTTCACAAAGCTCCAGGTCTTCCTGGCTTGCAAGTCTGTATTCTTTTTCTTTAATTTTTGGCAGTACTGGGCTTTGAACTTAGGGCCTTGTGTTTGCTGAGCAGGTGCTCTAGCACTTAAGCCACACCCCAGACACCAGAAGTTCATATTCTTTCTATCCCACCTTTTTCCTAGACTACGGTGGTTTTCCCAGGTCAGAGATCTGCACAGACTCCTGAGCCCCTCTCTCTGAATTTCTAACTTGGTAGGTCTGGGGTTAGGCTCAAAAAATGTTCATTCTGTCAAGTTTCCAGATGATGCTAGCACCACACTTTGAGAAACATTGCCCCAGGCCACGGCACCCTCTCCTCACGTGGCCACCAACCTCAGAGTCTTAAAATCAATGCCTCTGAAGATAGGGATCCAGCTTTTCCCCCCACAAGGAGAACACAGCTAACTCAAGGAGCCCTAGATACTACTCCTACATTTTGTTCCTAGCTGCCCAAAGTCTCCTTTTGGCATATTCAAATCCTCATGCATAGCCCCACCCCTGGGGACATTAGTTTATTGGTAGCGCTGGGATGGGATCCCTCAGTTTGATCACATTTTAGGTCACCCTTGTCATTCTCCCAGCCTCCCTGCTTTGTTGCTCTCAGTTTCCTTTTCTTCCATGATCAGCTCACAGTTCAGTCTTCCCTTTGATGACCTTAGCCCAAATCCTCATTTTAACCCTTTGTAATCATCTCTGCACATGTGACTTCAAATTTCACAAGCTGCCACACACCCCAGGTGTGTACCCATCCCACGGAGAGTACGCTCCTCATGCCTCATTGGGCTGCAGTGATCCTCTATTGTGTCCCACCCCTTCTAGGTCTTCAAAGAAAGGACCATAAGAAAGTGTTGCACCCCAGACCCTCCATGCCATGATCTGGTGGCAAGCATGGTTGTTTTCTCCACTGTGATAGTTCTAGAACCTTCTTTCAAGAGTGTCCCACTGCTTTCCTCCCCACTCCTCTTAACTCTTCAGAGTCAAGATAATTTCAACTTAATACCACCATTGCCTCCCCATGCTGGAGGCTGGGCCAGAATGCATCTCTACCTGTCTCAAGGACACTTATGTACCAAGGGACAGCAGTGTTGCCAAGGAAACATGGCCTATGGAGGAAGAACAGCTCCTCAAGTGTCCACACACACACACACACATACTGAGGGCAAGAGAGGGAGGGGGGGAGAGAGAGAGAGAGAGAGAGAGAGAGAGAGAGAGAGAGATCAGAATTTTCCATGTCAAAGAATTCAAGAGAGTGGGGTCTGGTAGAAGCTGAAGGGAGGTTAAAGCATCTTATCCAAATATCTGCAAAAATGTTGGTGAGGCAGAAGCTAAAGGAGGGCTTGTTGAGCCTCTATATCTTGTTGGAGGGATGATTCATGCCTTACTCCATGATGATCAGCCATTTAAACTTATGTGAACTTATTTAAACAAAATATTCTATGAAAACCAATTGAATGCAAGAAAGAAAATGAGGATTACATGGTCAAGCAGGGACAGGACCCTAGGACCGCTCCCCTCCCACCTTCAGTGGCCTCTGAACCCTTTCTTGGATCCCCCAGGGCTCAGTATGAGCAATTTATGGTAGTGGGCCAGGCCTGGCCCTTGGTGGCTCTCAGGGGATGAGATCAGGGTGGCCATAGGAGCCGAGCTCTGCCTGAGCCAGCCTCACTGAGGGCTGAGCCTGGAAGTGGAGCACTGTGGCTGCCCAGTAGTGCTGAAGAATGAGAGGTTGGTCTGAACGGCTGGCTCTGAAGGGGATGCAGGTCCTAACCTGCTAGGAATTCAGCCTTCCTAGGAGTTTCCTTTCAGGCAGAGGGAGAAAGCAGTGATTATTCAGGCATCTTAGCAAGTTGTTTTTACAACCCATTGTAGTCTGTTTCCTTGTCCTTACAAATGCAATGTGACCTTGAGAATGAAAAGTACCTACCTAGCAAAGCTTGTTTTCTTTTACCCAACCCATTTCCAGATCTGTGAGGAAGTGATGGGAGGGTGAGCCATAAGTCAGCCTCTTTGAGACATAGACCCACCAATGTGTTGGACCACACTGGCAGCAGAGGCCACCAGCATCCTATGGGAGCAGGGGAGATGTTATCCAGAGATGAGGAACTTAGCAAGGGGAACCACCTGCCCTTGAGTCTCTGCCCAACCATGGCTCTATGGCTCCAAGGACAGGGCAGGAATGTGCACTTGAGGGCTCCACAGCTGGCTATCTAGATTCACAATTGTTCCTGACCCTGACCTGGAGGAGAGCAAACATCACCATTGGTGTGTGAACTGCGATCCAGATGTGTTCATTCACAGAGGTGCAAGAGAGTTTTCTCCTCTTCTAGTAAACATCACAGTGGAATGCAGATCGGGTTTGCAGCCCTGCTGAGCGGTGTACGGCTGAGTAGAGAATGAGCTGAATCAATCATTTGTAGCTGAGGAGGAATTGACTGTCCAGGAATGTTGTTTCAGTACCCTGGGGGTTTGTAAAATGACCAAAGACAGGATAACAGCTGGCCTCAGCCTCTGACAAGAATCACAGGAAGGATGTTGCCTGGCTCTGGAGTCAGACCACCTCAGTTTAAATCCCAGACTCTGGTCTGGGAATGTGGTTCAAGCAGCAGAGTACTTGCCTAGAAGGCTCAAACCCTGATCTTAGGACCCAGATTCTAAACAATGATAAACAAATACATAAATCTCAGCTGCTAAACACTAACCATGTGATTTTTGGATACATTTTACTCAGTTTCCTCATCTACAAGATTGGTAAAAATAGTAATATAGATTGGACATCCCCGATTAAAAAATATTTCCTAATCTTAACTCTTTGATGCCACAAATAGAAAACTCTATACCTCACCTCATGTGAGAGGTTGCAGTAAAACTAAAAGAATGTTTTTTTTAAAAAAATATATGACATGGGGAAACAAAGGAGGAGGCAACAGTGCTTGATAAGAAATGTACTCATTACCTTGCCCATGTAATTGTAACCCCCTCTGTACAGTATTTTCACAATAAAAAAATATGACATAAACTCACTTTTAGGCCATGTGTATATGGCATAAATGAATTGTGTGTGTGTGTGTGTGTGTGTGTGTGTGTGTATGCAAATAGCCCAAAATCCGAAGGGAAGAAGTCTGTAGTCTGTAATACTTGGCCTGAGAGTTTCAGATACTCAGCCTGTACCTTTTCCAGATTCTTATTATGATTAAATGAGATAAAACACATGGACCACTTCCTGTCTGAAATATGGTATAAACTAAAGAGAATTCAGCTTTTATTATCATCAATAGTCTAAGTTGAGGTTTCTCCTCAAGAGCAAAACTGACATTTGGCGCTAGAAAACTATTTGCTATGAAGCACTAACAACCCCAACCAAGTCTCTCCAGATATCCCAAATAACTCCTGCTGGGAAGAATCACACCCCAGTGAGGACCAGGGCTCTAAACCTCTTTCTCCTGAAAACCTTCAAAGCTCCCTGCTGCTCAGAAAGTGCAGCTGTGCTTGCTGGCCCTGTAAGCATTGAAAATGGGGCATCTTGCACAAATCCATTTCCCCTTTTTGTGTGTTTGGGCCCATTTATTGATTCATTGAAGTACTGTCTGGGCCTCTGAGATGTTCACGGGAGGACTTGAGAGAATCCTCTTTGCTGAGTCTCCCTCTGTGATCTGCCGTCTTTTTACTTACACCAGTGAAGCTACACTTTGCTGTTGCTTTTTAAATAACAAACAACTGTCTGTCCCTATTATGATTTTCCCTGACTCTGGAGCAATAAACAGCTTTGGTGACAGCTGTACCAGATAGTTAAGTGCACACACACCTCTCAGAGCAGCTCCCCAAGCACTTCAGAGCAGCTAAGAGGATACAACTGGTTTCAGCTATTACCTGGGTGGCCACTTGTGCCTGTGGAGCCTGCCCTGGAGAGGAGAGCCAGACTAATGACAGGGAAGAAGTGGGGACTGGGGATGATTGGCTCCCTGGCCATCCTTGTCACACAGCCTATGTTTCCTAGCCTCAGGAAACTTGGGCCCTGACATACAAGGTAGCTAAGGGCTATGCGGTCCTGAGGAGGTGATCAAGGTGCATTTAGCCCAAAGGCCTACGCAGGTGTGTGTACCTCCTGGCATAAGACTCAGGTGGCATGCCAGAGCCCTGCACTATTGCATGCTCCAAGGAAGTGTTCCAGAGATGTGAGTTGGCCTAGGTGAGTGGAAGAAGTGAGGACAGCTCTCACGTTAGTGGAACTAGAACCATTGTTCTCTAAAGGCTATTTGCTTGACCCCCACGTTGTCTATGGCTCTTCTAGCACAGGACCCATGGGGTTCTCATCTCTGTTTGGGGGTTTTGTTTTGGGGGTATTTTTGGTCAGTTGGGCTTGAACTCTGGACCTGGCTACAGTACCTGAGCATTTCAGCTCAAGGCGAATGCTCTAACACTTGAGCAACAGCACCAATTCCGGTTTTCTGGTGGTTAATTGGAGATAAGAGCCTCATAGACTTCCCTGTCCGGAATGGCTTTGAACTGTGATCCTCAGATCTCAGCCTCCTGAGTAGCTAGGATTACAGGCTTGAGCCACTGGCACCCAGCTATGTTCTCATCTCTGAACCTTCAGAATTCAACTTAGAGATTATTTGTCCATTGGGTGGATAGATATAATGCCTAATGGCATAACTATTTGATTTACTATAAACTAGGGACAGATTACAGCCCACGAGACAGCCCCTGTATCTGCAAATAAATTGTTATTAGAACAAGGGTATTGGTTTATGCTCTGTCTGTGAGTGTACAGGCACCACAGCAAGACACTGAATGGGCCTCTGTACAAAAATGAATCCATGTAGAAGGTCTGATTCCTGTCCTCCAGGAAGGCCTCTTGTAGGACTGCTTGCTGGGGGGTCATTTTCTGGCATCCCAGAAAGAGGATTCCCATCACACAGGAGAAGAGGCCTAACTGTACCTAAGCCTAGTATATAAATGCTACCCGATGGTTCATGCTGAACACCCGCTGTCAAGTCTGGAAGCCAGGCAGTTTGGTACATTCTAGGCAGAGGCTGCCTCTATGATCTACCCAATGGAAACCTTGGATGCTGAAGCTCTGACAGTTCCTGGCAGTCATTCTCACATATGGTCACATTTGTTGCTAGAACTGAGTGCTTCCTGGGACTCCACTTGGGCAGAACCCTTGAAGCTCATGCATCCCAACGTGAAAGTTCCTAGGCCAGGCCTCAGCTACTTTTCTCGTTTAATGATCTCCTTTTAATGTAATGGAGCATAGCTGGGAATACAGCTAGGATCTGCATCCTAGTTTTCATGGAGAATCACTGAATCTCACCGGGATCTTGGGGACTCCCCAGCACACCCCAATACCAATATTTGCTATTTACCCTTTAAGGGAAAGCCTGCCCACCCCTGTTCTTCACTGACTCATAGGGATGGATGTTTTGTCTCGACATCCGAGACGCAGAGCTCCCCCCAAAGGCATGGCCCAAACCTTTCAGTTCCATGCCTTGGCCAAGTATAGTATCTGGCACAACATATTTATGGAGGAAGTCAGTTACACATAATGGGTTCACAAGGTACTCTTTAAACGATGGATGCAATCAAATTTTAAAGCTATGGCCAATGTTTTGCAATGTACAGATTATAAAAAAAAGAAAAGGTAGCTGTTATTCCTTGAAATTTTTGTTTAATTATAGATGAGGACCGCGTGCTATACTAGATCATGATGTAAAAGGTTTCTTTTCCTCTGTAACAAAAAGATTTGACAATCTAGGATCTTCCACTGAGACCTCTTTAACAGCTGTCTGGTGATGGCAGCTATGTTCCCTCCATCTCTCCAGATGATATTTCAGCTCTTTCTCCCCGCTTTCCTTTCCCCTCAGAATGTGTACTACACAAGCAGCCAGCAGATCCACGTGGGCGTCCTGAGCCCCACGATCGATGACGATGACAACCGGTGCCTGGTGGATGTCAACAGCCGCCCACGGCTCATCGAGTGCAGCTACGCCAAAGCCAAGAGGATGAAACTCCACTGGCAGTTCTCTCAGGTAACCGCCCTGAGCCAGGGACAGCTCAGCACCACGCTCCTAGAGTAGCCACAGGGGCCAGGCTGGGGCGGGGGGAGGAGAAAGTTATTACTTTATCATTATTTTGATGATATTAGGGTTGAACTCAGGGCCTTCTGCTCGCTAGGAAGGCCTTCTACCACTCGAGGTTATTATTATTTCATTTAACCTTTAAGGGAACTGAGGTTCAGAGAGGGGAGTCGTCTGTCCCTTGCCAATGTCACATAGAAAGGGATAGAGCTGGGATTTGAACTTGGTTCATCCTAGCTTCAAGCCTTTGAGTCTTCTCTCCACAAGTACCCTCTCATGAGATAAAGTCCCACCAGTGTCCCAGCTAAGATAGTGCTTGGCCTCTGGTCTGTGGCTCATGTGCCTTCCTCCCAGTATAGAGTCTCTAGGGGTGAAATTTCTTCATAGGACTATGTCTGAGGTCATCTATAGTGGAGAGACCCTACACTAGTGATGATGGAACATTACTTTATTAGGTCTCCGTAATTCAGGGGCTCCTATTTGATATCTCACTCTTCACTGGCTGCTGTATCTCCCTTACAAAATGATGCCCAAGAAGGAGAACCTTTGCCCCTTCCCTCTAGTCCTCCCTGCCCCAGGGAGTCTAATCATTAGGACCAGGGTTTTTCATGGGATTTTTTTTGTAATCTTGTATTTTATTTTTGTTATTGTAAAGGTGATGTGTAGAGGGGTTACAGTTATGTACGTCAGATCATAAGTGCATTTCTTTTTCAACAGTGTCACCTTCTCCCTCATTTTCTCCCAGTTTTTCTCTCCTTATCTCCCTCTCCCATAAGTTGTGTAGTTCATTTTCAACATAGTGTCTAGTGAGTATCACTGCTGCATTTGTTGCATTTGTTCACCCTTTGTCTCACCATGTCTATGCTCCCCTTACCCTCTCCCAAACAGATAAACTTACATACAAGACAAAAGGTACAGAAAACAAAAACAGTGACAAAGGAAGAAAAAAAAAACAAAATAACAGCTAGGCACTGGTGGCTCACACCTGTAATCCTAGCTACTCAAGAGGCTGAAATCTGAGGATCACGATTCACAACCAGCTGGGATAGGAAAGTCTGTGAGACTCTTATCCACAATTAACTGCTAGAAAACCAGAAGTGGTTGTTCATGACAGAATTCTGGAAGCAGCCCCTCTTCCTCTCTCAAACTGACAGAGTGAGACCTGGAGGTGTGGTTAGGAATGACACTTAGGCTCTTACTGAGGAAGAATGGCTGCAGCTTCCTGGCTTGAGCCAAGTGAGACCAGACTCACAGTCTGGTGAGGAGATCATCCCTCACCCAGTCCAAGAAGTGAGCAAGGCTGACTTCACTGGAGTAAGATACTATTTGTGCCTGAAACATCAGGGTCTCTAGCATTCATATCATATGTTATGGGGGATGTTCCATGCTGCCTTTAGCCAGGCCTGCTAGTGTTCAGCTTCCATCTGGGGACTGAGAATAGGGTAGTTCAGGGAATTGGGGCTGGTGGAACAGGAACGGGACAAAGCTAGTCAGAAAACAGGGTAGTTCACTAACCCGGGATGTTCTGAGTGTGCAGGAGCCTGCTCCATTCAGGAGGTATGAAAGCTGTTCCAGGGAAGAATGGTGCATGTCAAAACCTGGGCAATGTCATCACACTCAGTGTCGTGTTGGGGAGCAGTGGAGAAGAGCCTGGGAGGGTCAGCCCAGGTCACAGAGGACATGAGGCCTGGTGGACTTGGTTGAGAGATGAGAATGTGCCACCTAAGCCATACTTAGGTTTAGGTTTTTAAAAGCCCACTCTTAGAAGACTGGTGGAGCTAGGGTAGACAAGGAGATAGAAGGGTAGAAAGGGAAAGAAGATGAAGACTTAGCAGGAGCTAGAATATAGGTTTTGAAAGTTTAGCCATTCACTCCTAAAACTCAGGCTTAGAGGATATGGGCTGGCAAGTGTCCTGTAGGAGGAAGGTAGGGAGTGGGCTCTGGGCTCTTCAGCCAACCATCTGAGATTCTGGGGACTTAGTGTCCCTCAGATAGAAATAATAATTCTCATAGAATTAAATGCCTCACCCCTCAGAAAAAGGCCTTGCTCCACCAAAGGCAGAGGAATCAACAGAGCTGTGTCTGTCTTTGTGCTTCAACTACAGCAGAGACTCCTCAAAACCCAGTTCCCAGCTTCTTTCTTAATCTTGGGTGAACAGCCTGCCCCAAAGGCTTCCCACTTGAATGGGAGTCAGAGGTAGAAGGTGGCACTCTGATGCTTGGGCAGTTTTCAGTTACTTGGCCATACATCTAATTAAAACTCCCAGCATGCTTTGGCAACTACAGCTTTGATCTCTCTACCAAAGGGAACTGTTTGGAAATAATCATTTTAAATTCCTAAGTTGCAAGCTCAGAGTAGCCGCTCTCATTTGGTGTTTAATAATTAACGCATTGCAGTTTTTGCTTAATACAAAAGGATCAGTCTTTATCAAGTGACCTGGAATCTGTCCTCAAACCCTCATTGATAAAGGCGTGCTGTTCAGAGAGGAAGCCTGGAGCCTTTTACATGATTAAAATCTTGAGCTAATTTTCTTGCAACAGGTTTTAGTCTCTGCAAAGTACGTAGGAATCCAACCGACTCTAATGATCTGCTATAGATGCTGGGCAGGAAGGAACTTTCACTGGGTTCACTTCAAATCTCCTTTCTGGTTCTACGCTGTGTTATTTACTCTCCTGAGGACCACAATTAAGCTCCACAGCCATTCAGACTGAATTTCAAAATCATCTAGTGTGATTCTTGTAGATATGCATTTGCATATCTTAGTGTTCACTTTCCTTTCCTGATTTTATGTTTAACAAATAAAATGCCTGTCCTCTAACCCCTGCGAGCTATTCTGAATTTCTAATGCTTCAGGCAGAACCAGGACAGTGTTAGATACCAACACCCAGAAGCCACATTTGATGAAAACATCTCCTGGCAACTGTGATGTACGGGGCTCTGATGAGCAATTTTCCGATGATGAACATTCTTTCCTTCAGTCATTCATCAAACATTTATTGAGCATGGGGGTTTGGCAGGAGGGACACAGATATGAATCAGCCTCAGCCTCTGCCCTCAAGGAGCTCATGGGCATGTAAACACACAACAAAACAGGCTGATGTGAGCAGAAACAGTGGTGTGCGGTGTTCTGGCAGCTGCGGGGACAGGCTCCTTCCACAGACTTCAGGGACAGCTTCATATGCACAGCTTATTTGATCTGAATCTTGAAAGTTGGAGAGACTGTTCCCAGGCACAAGAAGGAAGAATACCTCAAGTAGATGATCTGCGTAGGTAAAGGCAATAAAAGAATAGAGGATATTTGAGACATGAATTCACTCTTTGGTGTGGGTGAAATTTACAGTCCGCCCTGGAGTATGTGGAAGATAGAACCTAAGAGGCAGATGGGTACAGCTGACCAATAGATGGTGTTGGGGGTAGGGAGTTGTTACAGACATACCAAGAAGTCTGAGCCTCACTTTAAAGCAAGAGGAGGTATTAAGGAGAATCTTATAAATCATAGATTTCTGCACTGACCCATTTTCCATGACTATATTCCTGAGGCTGGGTACTTATAAAGAAATAAAGAAAATATTTTCATGTGATTTATAGTTTGGGTGGTTAAAGAGCATGGCACTGGCATTAGCTTAGCTCTGGTGAAGGCATAATAAGGAATGGGATCCCCATGACAAGAGACAGGGCATTCTGGTGTGAGGAAGAAAGCCAGAGCATGACTCAAGGCTCAGGTTCTCTTCCACAACGAGTTGCTCTCATGAGAACTAACTTAAAGTCCTAGGAGAGCTACAGTAATCCCTTCAGAGGGCAAGGCCCTCAGTGACCTAACGGCTTCCCTCTGGGCTCCACCTCCTAAAGGACTCCTAAAGGACTCACCACCCCAAACACCACCACACTGAGGAGGACTCAGCCTCCAACACATGAACCCTTGGGAAACAAACCACATCGAAACCACAACCGCAACTTCCCTAGCCATAAAAGAAATGCGAATCAAAACAACATTGAGATACCACCTCACCCCAGTTAGAAAGGCTAGAATCAAGAACTCTAATAACAACAGATGCTGGAGGGGATGTGGACAGAAGGGAACCTTACTGCATTGCTGGTGGGAGTGTAAGCTTGTTCAACCACTTTGGAAAGCAGTATGGAGGTTCCTCAAAAGACTCCACATAGAGCTCCCCTATGACCCAGCAATCCCACTTTTGGGCATTTACCCAAAGGATCACAAACAAGACCATACTAAAGCTACCAGAACAACTATGTTTATTGCAGCATTATTTACCATAGCTAAGATATGGAACCAGCCTGGATGCCTCTCAGTAGATGAATGGATCAAGAAAATGTGGTATATATACACAATGGAATTCTATGCCTCCATCAGAAAGAATAACATTGCCCCATTTGTTAGGAAATGGAAAGACTTGGAAAAAAATATATTAAGTGAAGTAAGCCAGGCCCAAAGAAACATAGGTCCCATGGTTTCCCTTATTTGCAATAATTAGTGTATGTCTGAAACAAGCAGAAACAGTCAGATCAGATAAATTGATGTTAGGTGAAATGAACCCCAAGATAAGGACTCAAATGTTTTTTTTCTTTCTTGCTATTGTTTCTAACATATTTATAAGATTATTTCTTTGTTGCTTTGTATGTCCCTCCCCCACAGTATAACCCCTGCTTTCACTGTATTTGATGTTGTATAATTTGTGGAGGGGAAGGGAAAAAACAAATTAAATTGTTTAAATAGGGATACAGGTGGACCCATTGCAACAACAAAATGTACAAGACGTTATGTCAAAAAACGAACTTTACAACTTTGGCGGGAGGGGGACCAAGGGAGGGGAGAAGGGATGGGAAGGGAAACAAAGGAGGAGGCAACAATGCTTGATAAGAAATGTGCTCATTATCTTGCCCATGTAATTGTAACCCCTCTGTAGCAGTGGGCAGGGTGGATTAGAAAAGGCTAGGGATGAATCAAACTAGGGAAAAGGCTGCCCCATCTTCCATAGGAGAGGTAGGGGGACTTGATAGCCATAGCCACGTAGCAAGTGGGGAGGACTCTGAGAGACATTTCTGTGGTCTATTGGTCAGTGTTGGATTAAGTGGTGTCACTGGGGGTTATTAATCCCTCAGCTCAAGCAACACACCCATCTCTACGTGGAACCTCATTAATACAAAAGGTGGTAGTTCTTTACTTCCATGATTTCTCTTAAAGAATTCCCCAAACCAAGTACTTAATGGGGTTGTAAATCCATATGCTCTGAGTATTTCTTTCAGTCTTCTGGGAGTTCCTGAGGTCTGGAAGAGTCTTGAGTCTGTGATACAGTGCTAGTGGAAGACGCATTTGACACCTGACCCCTGGTTTAGTGGAGGGAGGGGGCAGCAGATGTCAGATATACGTGGAGAAGAAGTTGATAGCAGGACACCAATGGAGCAAAGCCATGCCCTGCCCCTCACTGGCAAGGAGACTCACCTCCTCTACCTCCATGATTTCAAATGCTAGAATCCTCTTCTCAGAGGTGGGACTCAGAAGGGACTCTCTCTTGGAAGGCTTAGTGACGTGTGTTCACCAAGTTCCAAGTTCCTCATGACCTGCCTATGGATTCACATGTATAGTGGACGGAATAAGGCCTATTGAAGACCAGAAAGACCAGTGAGCTCCATTTTAGTATTTGAAAGGCAGCCTTGTATGAGACTGAGCAGGCTGGGCCCATGTAGATCTGGGGTGGGACCAGAGCAGGGAAATCTACAGCTGCCTTCTCACTGCCAAAGTTGTCTATGAAGTTGGAGACTCTGGGAGAGGCCAGGCTCAGGGATCAGCAGCCCATCACTGGTCTCACAGTTCTGCATGGAGTTGGACTGCATGGCTTTAAAGTTTGCCAGTTTTGAAATTCTAACATTCTAAGGTCTTGAAATTAGATTGCACCCCCCCAAGAAATTTTATTTTTCCATCTACATGTCCCACTTAGCCAGCTCAAACACAAAGAATGACTTCAACTCCTTATATGAGAGTCTTCATCTCAGTTTCATGGAATCCCTTACCCATTACTCCACCTTGTGCCCTTCCCTTCTATCAGCCAATAGGTTGGAAGGTGATGCTGCCGTGCACACTTTCCAGAGCTCTCACACTGAACAGAAGCTCGGGACAGAGGAGGCACCTAGAGTCCTAGTGGACAAATGGAGTCCTTATTTTTAAAAAAAAATGGTGCTGGTCCTGGAACTTGAACTCAGGGCCTGGGCACTACCCTTTAGCTTTTTTTACTCAAGGTTACAGTTCTACCACTTAAGCCACAGCTCCACTTCTACCTTTTCGTTGGTTAATTGGAGATAAGAGTCCTAAAGATTATCCTGTCTGGGGTGAATTCAGACTGTGATCTTCAGATCTTAGCTTCCTAAGTAGCTAGGATTATGGCACCAGTATCTGGTGAAAAGTTTTACAAATCTTAATCAAAATGTGCCTATTAGGTTTGTAGGAAGCCCAAAGACAAACCCCTACCTTTGACGGTTTACAGACGTATGAATGCTCACTGCAAAATCATCATCATCATCATCATTCACATCACCACCATCCTGTAAGCACGTACTTCTCCCTCTAACTTCATCTTTCGGGGAAGGAAGTGGACATCTTCTGAGCTAAACAGATATACATGCTGTATGCAGTGGAGAACAGTTTGTATGAAATTTAAAACCAAGCAGGTGGATTTGATAGAATGTCAGAATATTCCTACTTTCACAGTAACTCTCACTCTGAGCTCTTTGTGGTCCGTGTTGGCAAGGTCTGGCTGGGAGGCCACGGGCCTGGGGCGGACTTCTGGCATCAGGCCTGTGCTTCACTTATTCTCTGAGCAGCATTTGTGCATTTTCCAAATAGGGGATGTCAAGGATAGCAATGGAGATGTCTGTCAATGCCAGGAAAGAGGAGTTTTGTGGAGTGTGTGGACCTTGCCTGGAAGAGGGTGGATGAAGCTCAGAGCCAAGCCTGCCTGTCGCAGGATGACTGGCTCTGACTTATGGGGTCTAATTTGATCATTTGATGCAAGATGGCTAACCCATGCAAAAACAAACCTATTTGCCGAGTACATTTCCCAAGGAGCACCACTAATCCTGCCAAAGAATTTCCCCTCACGCAGGGAGGAGGAGCGCTTGACTTTCTCCCGCTGCAATCCCAGAGTGCTGTCAGCAAGTCCAACTGCAAGAGCCTTTTGTGCTGAGAGAAGGCTATAATCGGGCATCCCATTATGGTGGTGGTTCAAAACAGCTTTTCACTTCCATGTCATCAGAAGGGGCTAGAACTGACCAGTTTTTAGGGACTGACAAAGCTTTGTTTAGGCTCTAAATGTTTTCTTATTTTTAGATGATAGCAGTTCCTTCTCATTTCACAAAACCCAGGACAAGACCTGTGTGACAGCTCAGCAACGCAGAACTGGCTGAGATGCTGCAATGTACCGGGCACTTCTGTGATGTTTACTATGCACCAAGCACTGCTGCAGCTTGTTACAAGCATTACTTAATAACCCTGATGGTGCTATAAGGCACTTACCAATATTATCTCTATTTCACAGACGAGGAAACTGAGGCATGGAGGTTAAGTAATGAAAGTCAGGTCTGGGAATTCAGACCCTTTGTCGGTGCTTTAAACACAGTTGTGGGGTTGACTTTCATCCTGCATGGAGTTTGAGGCTGGGGTCCTGCTAAGTAAAGCTCAGGTAGATGTGAACTGGCTGCATCCCCACCTTCTCAGCAACCTCAAGCCATCCTGCTATCTCCATATGTCTTCATCAGCCCTCAGACATTTGATGTGATTACCCCCATCACCACCCAGCCAGTGACTCACAGAGAATACCAGGGAGATTTTTAGGCATAAGTGAGTTCTCTTTAAGAAGGAAAACACCAAAGTGCTGATTGAACCAATCAATGGGGTGTTGAATATTCATTATACAGAAAGACCATTTTACTCTACAAAAGACTTAATCTTGGGGTTTCTTTAACCAGCCTGATCATCCCAACCATGCTTTGAAGTATTTGCTTACTAATCATTAACTGCTTAACCTGGAAACAACTGAGCCCAAGACCCATAGGGCTGCTTGCCTGTGGAAATTTTAATTAGCAAGGATGGTGGCATTGGGAGCTATGAAAAAAACAGAGACATCTTCAGAACTTTGGGTTCAGCACACACACAGGCTGAACTCACACACAGATCTGCAAGCTCCACCTAAGGTGCAAATGACCTGTGGGCCCAAGTCTTTCCTGAGTGTCACAGCTTCTATGTGGTCCTCCATGGGTGGTCTCGGACCGGCACTACCAGCCCAACAGCACCTCGGAACTTAAAAAAGAGCACTTTCAGGCCTCATTTCAGGCCTAATGATTGACCATTTTCCAAGCTCTCAACTCCTTTCCAATCAATATACCTACCCATTATCCCCAGGAGGGGTAGAGATAGTTTGCTGATAGCACACTTGTCATGCTTAGCTGCCACCAACACATATTTGGGGAAACTGAGGCAGAGAAATAATCTGGGATATATGCCCTGAGGTGTTCATAGACTGGGACTTCCACATGTCCTGGCATGCAGCAGTTCTGCATGCGAAGATGTGAATTGAGTACCCCTAAGTTGATCTCTCTGTCCCCTACAAATGAGAAGATGAAACCTAGAGTGGTTCATTCACCCTGGGGCCACGTGGCCAAGGCCTGGAACAAGGTTGTGTGTTCCCCAATTCTGCAGTCACCCTCACAGAGGGGTGCAGAAGAAGGGAGGCTGAGGGGTACGCACCCAGATATAGGAATTATTATTAGCATTCTTAATTCTATACATTCAACTTTTTAAAACTACTGTTTCCATACTTAATTTGGTTTCTATTCCAATTAAGCTCTGTGTGTGTGTGTGGCTTCTCTCCTGCCAGGTTTAATTGCCCTTATTTAAATTCTTTAATTAAAAGTATTGTGTGTTTCCAGATCCTATAGTTGTAAGTATCTCACAAATAATTTGACTGCCTAGTAAATCAAGTGATGGTAACCCTGCCCAGGGGACAGAGCAGTCTAGACTTAGCAGTCTGTCCCAGCCCCAGGACAGGGGGCTGGAGAGGCTGTGGGCTTGCCCTCCAGTTTTAACAGCTATACCTGCCATCCTTCCTTCCTTCCTTCCTTCCTTCCTTCCTTCCTTCCTTCCTTCCTTCCTTCCTTCTTCCCTCCCTCCCTCCCTCCTGTCCTTCCTTCCTTTCTTCCTTCCTTCCTGCCTCCCATGTTCTAATCCAACTCAGCTTCCAGAGCAGTCTGGTTCATATGTCAAGCAGACATGGCAGTGGGCTAACGTATCACTCAAGTGAAAACCAGCATCTGTTCAGTAGCCCACAAGACCACATCAGCCAGCCCTACCCTTTGGATCCCAGTGTCTCCCTCTTTCCCCATGCCTGCACTCCACTCAATATACAGGGATCCCCTGACCACCTCAAGCCATCTGCTAGTGCAGGATCTTTGTGCTAAAACATGGGAATTCCCCAGTTAACCCCTGAGTAACCATGTCTTTACCTAGCCCTCATCTTGGACTGACCACCTCTTGCAACTGCTGCCTGCCCCTTGCTCGCAGCATTCCTGAGACTCCTCTTCAGATCCACAATTTTATGTGCAATTTACCTCCTATCACAGCATGCCAATCTATTATCTGTTCTCCCTCCTAGAGCATAGTCCCCACAAAAGCAAAATTTTTCTCTTGTTTAGTCACTCATACCTGCAGTAAATGAGAGCCGAGCAACCTGGCACACAGTGAGCACTCATTCAGTGTTTGCATGGTGGAAAAATGAATGAATCCTGGTCTCTAAAGAGAGACATCAAAGAGAACAGACCAGGCTCTTGTTCATTGGGATGCCCTTCTTCTTCAGCCTTGGGTACCACCATCTTCCTCATTTTGGATCTCAAAGAGAAGCATGGAGTGGGAGATACGATGGGGTGGCACTGGCTACTTATTCCTGTAGAGAACTATGAGGAGACAAATGTAAGGAACCCCCACCCCAAGCTCTCAGCCTGGCTCTATCACTTACTGACCAAGGGTTCCTGGACAAGCCTCCCATCTGCTTTCGGCTGTGGATTCTTTCTATCCTAACCTCTCAGGGCTATGTGGGTTCAGTCTGGAAAGCATATTTACCATAGGCAAATAGCAAACAATCACCAGCTACCACAAGTGTTAGCTTCACTGCTTAGCCAACAGGTAGAGATATAGATGCTCACAAGGGCAGTGAATGAAGTTGTTGTGCGGAGGAAAGGAAGGCCTCTTTGCAAGTTTGGTGAATGAAGTTTTTCCAGTGAGAGGTAGTGATCTCAGCATCTGCTCAGGAAGAGATGCAGAGGTCAGACCAGGGCAGTGCTTGTGGCCTGTGCCAGCTCTACCACTCCTCCCTTAACCCCCCCAGATGCTCAAGGAGCATCCAGGCCCCCCCCCAAAACCAAAAGATGCTCATCTCTCAGCCTCAGGAGAGGAAGCTCTTGGCCACATCCCTTACCTTCCAGGGCCAACTGAGACATTCTCATTGTAGCTGTGTCCCTTCCACCCACCAGCCCTGCTCTTGGCTTCCAGACACTTCTTCCACATCCTTGTAAGAGGCCACACTGGCTGTTTCTGCCACAGGATTACACACTTCCTGTGTGTCTGGTACAGAGGGCATGGGAGGCATAAGAGGGCCTGGGAAATGTCAGGCTTTGAATCTCTGAAAGAGGCTTTACTTCTCAGAGACCTCTGCTTTCTCCTCCCCCCTCTCACCTTGGCAAGGAGCCCGAGGAAGGCTGAGAATGTAGATGGTGGGAAAGGAAGAAGCTGAGGCTACCTCTGTGTTAGACAAGCTTGTCCAAGCTCCAGTGATCCACAGGTTATGAAGCATCCTCACCTGGCCTGGGCTATGAGGGTGTGCTGAGCAGCCAGAATCTTCTGCAGCATGGATGGGGCATGTGCTCCAGCCCCCATTCTATGCACTAATGCAAGAAGCCAGCTCATCTCCAATTGCTGCTTCATAGCTGATGAAGGAGTTTCCCATCAGTCCCTCTACTCATCCTCCCAGGAATCAGGACAGGAAGTATCCAGTGACCCTCTAGTCAAATCAGAGGCAGAAAGGCTTGTGTCAGACTTGCAGTTGACACCAAAAGAGAAGTCCTGGGTTAGCACTATCCCCTTCCGGCCTCAGATATCCAGTGGGACCAACTTAGGCTGGTTTTGCTCCCCTTGCCTGAGCACTGCTCCCAGCCATCTCCAACAGACAGATGACTAGGCTAGCAGCACCATTTGGAGGGGCCAATGGAGACTGGCCACAGGTCTACTTAAGGAGCATCAGTGACACAGCTCAGCTTAGGTTTGGCCACAGATGTGCTCTGGCTTGGGGGCTACAATGTTGACACAGAGCTATGGGAACCTGGGCTAGAGGTGTGATGGACTGACTTGGCTTTGCTTGGAGCAAGTATCACAGGGAATGCCTCTGACTCCAAAAGACCAGGCTTTGAGGAACAGCATGGGGACCCAAAAGGGATGACAGGTTCTAAAAGGGCAGCTCATAATACTATGGATGGTCATGGAAGCATGGAGTCAGGTTTGGCTTCCGAATGTGCTGATTCCTTGGCCATGTTTAAGAAGCCTGCTGTCCAGTGTAAGGGAGGTGGTGGCCCTCATTCTGAGGTGAGTTCTCAGCAACAGGAAGTAATTGGAGTATGTTGAAGTTAGGAAATAAGCCCCTAACAGCACACAGAAGCCTCCTCTTTTGTCTCCTGCCAATCATTTTCCCACCTTCTCTACAAAGGGAACCACATTCCTGACCTCAGTCAGGACTTTAGTCCCAGGCTTTCATTTCAGAAAGTTTTTTTTTTCAAGTTTTGTTTTTTTGTTTTTGTTTTTGTCAGTCATGGGGCTTGAACTCTGGGCCTGGGCGCTCTCCCTCAGCTCTTCAGCTCAAGACTAGCTCTCTACCACTTGAGCTACAGCACCACTTATGGTTTTCTGAGTGGCTTATTGGAGATAAAAGTCTCACAGCCTTTCCTGCCTGGACTGGCTTTGACCTGTGATCCTCAAATCTCAGCCTTCTGAGTAGCTAGGATTACAGGTGTGAGCCACCACTCCTGGCTCAGAAGGTTTTTATAAATACAATGATGTCAATATTTGTTTGTCTGGATTCCTTTTATTCAGCATTGCATTTGTGAGACTTTTTTTAGAGCATCTTGTTCTAGCTAAGGATGTGCTTGAACTCTCCATCTTCTTGTCTCAGACTTCTGAGTGCTGGATTTATAGACAGATATCACCATGTCTGGCATTGTGAAATGTATTTTTATTGAGCTAACTAATTTGTTTTTTATTGCTGTATAACAATATACAATTATACCTCAAGCTATTCATCCATTCTACTTTTGGTGGGTGATTGGTATGTTTCTAGCTGGAAGGTTTTAAACATTGTGTTTTAGAAAGCACTGGAATATAGGTTTTGGTGTGCACACGTTTCTATTAGATATCAGCCTAGGCATGCAGTTCTTGGGTCATGAGAAATATATGTTCACTTATATGAGATACTGCCAGTTGCCTAGTAAGTTGTGAGAACTGTGCCTCATGTCCTCTTGAGATGTCTCTGGTTGCCATGGGTATGATTGTAGCCCACTCAAGGTGACTTCATTACAAAAGAGGCTTGCCAGCTCCCTCTCCCACAGTGCACTGTGCACTGTGAGCTAGAGAAGACCCAGAATGAATAGCACCAAGCTAGCTGGGCTCACTGGGAAGGTTCAGGGGGAAGGGAGGTGGAAGAGGCTTCATGGAGGACATAGAGCCAGAGCTAGGTTAGAAGCATGGCTGACTTCTGTAGCCTGCTATAGAAGCATGGAGAAGACATGTAGACCCAGAATTTGTTCTAAGTGCAGGAGCCCTGAGATTATGTACATGAGTCCAGAAAACTGAAAGGAGTTTGACGTAGTTTTAACAAAAGGTATGGATTTGGGGAGAAGTCCAATACAAGGTTGGGGAAAAGCACATCCAGCAGCCAGGAAGCCCTCCCATGATGCATTGAGACACTTGGGCCTTGTCTTCCAAGATCTCCCTTATTAGGCTGGTGCAGTTGATCAGGTGAGTTGTACAGTGACTCCAATTGGAGCTTCGATCATGGCAGAAGGACAAGGGACCAGTCAAAGCCACGAGGAAAGTGGAATTGGCAGGATACCAAGGAGGAGGGGACTAAATGAAAATGTCCAGGTTTCCCCCACAAATACCTGATCACTGCCATGATAGGAGATGCAGTGGGGGTAGATTCTGAGGAAGGATGAGTTTGTTGTATTCTCAGGGACTCAATCATCAGGACCATACCCATTCCAGCATTTCTGGATTTGAAGGCCAAGTCCAGCTGAGCACAGATTTAGTAGTAATGGAGGTATTCAGACAGGTTGGGCTGATGAGTCACCGCCCAAGCCCTGCAAGGAGCTCCCTTCAAACAAAAAGTGGAGGCTTTCTCTTTGCTACTGTGGAGCTGTTTTAGGGAACAGCCTTGAGGGTTTGGAACATACACAGAATGTTCTTGGGCTACAAAACATTCTGGAACATTACCAGCATGGAGGAAGCATGTATGTCCAGAGCTTGGGGAGCTCAGGAGCTTAAAAACAGTATCCAAGAGTCCTAGTTTGGTAGCAACCAGCACGAATGACTCCCAAGGTCCAGTTGGGGAGAGGGCATTAGGAATGGGAGGACTTGGGTCTCGTCAGGTGCTCAAATGAATGCTGACAATGGCATGGTACCAAGGAAAGAGGCCTACAAGAGCTAGCCTCAGATCGCCTCTAGCCTAGGAACTATACCAGCAAACAGTGTGCCACATCTTTTTTTTTTTTGTGAACACACTGTACAGAGGGGTACAATTACATGGGCAGGATAATGCGTACATTTCTTATCAAGCATTGCAGCCTCCTCCTTTGTTTACCCTTCACATCCCTTCCCAGCCTCCCCCCCCCCCCCCAATCCTCCCTGCCTCCCCCCC
>NW_012267329.1:2026620-2028382 GCF_000151885.1 Dipodomys ordii
CTCCCCTATGACCCAGCAATCCCACTTTTGGGCATTTACACAATCACAAACAAGGCTATACTAAAGCTACCAGCACAACTATGTTTATAGCAACATTATTTACCATAGCTAAAATATGGAACCAGCTCAGATGCCCCTCAGTAGATGAATGGATCAAGAAAATGTAAGATATAGATATAGATATAGGTTCTATGCCTCCGTCAGAAAGCATGACATTGCCCCATTTGTTAGGAAATGGAAAGACTTGGAAAAACTTATATTAAATGAAGTAAGCCAGGCCCAAAGAAACATAGGTCCCTTATTTGCAATAACTAGTATATGTCTAGGACAAGCAGAAAAGGTCAAAAGCTATGTACATTTAACCATATAAGATGACGTTATGTGAAATGAACCCCGAGATAGGGACACAAGTGGTTTTTTCTTTCTTGCTGTTGTTTTAAAATATTTATAATGTACTACGTGATTTTTTTTGTTTCTTTGGTATGTTCTTCCCCCATGGTATAACCCCTGTTTTTACTGTATTTGATTTCAGTGCCCTGCATCTTGTATATACATTTTTCTAATTTAGGGAGGGGAAGGGAAATAAGAAAATACTGAAATAAGGCTACAGGATGACCCATTGTAACAATGAGATGTACAAGACACTATGTTGAAAACAACTTTACAACTTTGTAAAGGAGAGGGAGAAATTGGAGAGGTGGGGAGGGAAGGGATGGTAGGGAAAAAACAAAGGAGATAACAATGCTTGATGGAAAGTTACTCATTACCTTACTCATGTAACTGTAACCCCTCTGTACAGTATTTTTTACAATTAAAAACATTAAAAAATCAATCTCATAATGGTTTTTATATGAAAAAATAAAAGCCACATAAGGGAATTCTTAGAGACTGCATGTGGAATCTAAGGTATCAGGGATAGTTTCTTAAGAAACTATAAAATAACTGAGCATGGTGGTACATACCTGTAATCTCAGCCTTCAGGAGGCTGAGACAGAAGAATCTTGTGTTTGAGATCAGACTAGAGAGACTCAAAACTATTCCAAGCATCAGTGGCTCACACCTGTAATCCTAGTACTTGAAAGGCTGAGCTGTATCACGGTTCAAAGACAGCTCCGGCAGGATAGTCCATGAGACTCTTATCTCCAGCTAACCACCAAATGGTAAGCCTTCAGGAAAAATATTTAAAGAGCTCAGGCCTTGAGGTCAAGCCCCAGGACTGGCACACACACGCAAAAATCCCTATATAAGACATTTTAAAAATGCTCAAATAGAGATACAGGTTGACCCATTGTAACAATGAGATGTACAAGACACTATGTTGAAAAACGAACTTTACAATTTAGGCCGTGGGTGGGTAGGTGGGGGGCATAGTTGTGGAGATGAAGGGAAGGGATGGTAGGGGAAAAACAAAGGAGGAGGCAACAATGCTTGATAGGAAATGTACTCATTACCTTAGTCATGAAACTGTAACCCCTCTGTACAATATTTTTACAATAAAAATATTTTTTAAATCCTGTATAAAATAAGGCAGCAATTTTTAGAAATATAAAAATTAGAAACTTTTATATATGATAAAATATTACAATCAAAAACTAAACAAAAACAAGGATTTAAGAAAACTTACAATCCAGACAGCAAATAAAAATACATCTATAAAATAAACATTCTTGGGCTGGGAAGGTGGCTCAGTGGTAGAGCACTTGCCTTGCATGCCTGAAGCCCTGGGTTCGATTCCTCAGCACCACATAAGCAAAAAGAAAAA
>NW_012267329.1:2028432-2043101 GCF_000151885.1 Dipodomys ordii
GCTTGACTCATACATATACTAGATATTGCAAATAAGGAAAACCATGGGACCTATGTTTCTTTGTGCCTGTGTGCCACATCTTAACCAAACAGACACAGCTTGGGGCAAGAAAGTCTCTGCCCTCAAACGGAACAAGGGCGCAGTGAGGAAACTGAGTCACACCTTCAATCTTGGGGAGGAGACCAACTGGAGGAGCCTGAGGTCATGGGAATGCCGGCCCCAATCCACACAGATAATTCTAGCCCTAAGTGGCCACTAGGCTCCCTATGTCTCCCTGAGTTGCCTGTGTGTCCTCTGACCCCTCTGTCCACTGCTCCTAGGGAGGCCCCATCCAGAACCGCAAGTCCAAGCGCTGTCTGGAGCTGCAGGAGAACAGCGACCTGGAGTTCGGCTACCAACTGGTACTGCAGAAGTGCTCAGGCCAGCACTGGAGCATCACCAATGTCCTTCGGAGCTTGGCTTCCTGACCTCCAAGCTGCCATCAGCCTCCCCTTTGCTACTGTGTAGCATTTGCTGCAATGTCGCCTGCTGTCCGCGTGGGGTTGTTTGGAGTCTGGGGGTGCCAGGTTAGTGGGCCCCCTCCACAGAGCTTTTTATTTCCTATCAATTTTCACGGAGTTTATAGAAAGATGACGGGTGGTGGGTGAGGGTATAATATCCTAAACTATTTTGCAACTGTAAATAGGGGACATGGAAAATATTTATAACTGACAATAAAATACAATTGATTAAGAAAAAGGGGGTTGAAGTCCTTTGGTTTCTAGAGGAGATGCGTTTCTGGTTCGTCTGAACTTGTAGCCAGTGTCAGATCCCTCTTCACCCTTTCTGTTTCTCATCCGCGAAAAAGGAGGCTTGAAGCATCTGCAACCAGTGGGAGCTTGTTCAAGCTGCTAGCTTGCTCTGTGAGGTCCAAAGCAGTAACCCAGAGGAAATGTCCTTCCCTAGTTCTTTCCTGCCCTTTGGGTATGTTCTACCTCCCCTGAGAAATCACCACTACCCATTGGTCAGTGGGCTGGCATCTGCTGGCTACGTTTCTCTTTCCTGAAGTCACCAAGTCTTCTCTTTTTCTTCCCAAGCTATGCATGCCCCACACCCGTCGCATG
The DNA here is from genome assembly GCF_000151885.1 of Dipodomys ordii. NCBI lineage: Eukaryota > Metazoa > Chordata > Mammalia > Rodentia > Heteromyidae > Dipodomys > Dipodomys ordii. The sequence goes on from NW_012267329.1 coordinate 2,029,536, forward strand.
ACAGTTGCCTTTGTCCAGTAGCTAAGACCAGTTGGACTCTTGCCACAAATTATGCTGTACTAGTTTCTTGTGGTTTCTATAAGAAAGCACTCAAGACTGGGTGGCTTAAAGAAAGTATTTCACTGTTCTGGAGGCCAGTGGTTCAGAATCAGGGTGCTAGCCCCTTCTGAGCGCTGAGAGAGGATCTGCTCCACGCCTCTCTCCTGAGGCTTCTGGCATGCTTAGGGGTGCCTCAGTGTGTAGACATCCCTCTTTTTCTTGGATCCCCACACTGCCCACCATAAACATGACTGCCTCTCATGCCCAAGTTTCCCATTTGTATAAGGACACCAGGCCTCCTTTGAGAAGGAGCAATTTCAACTGGATTATCTAAAGAAAGATTCTACTTCCTGATAAAGTCAAATGCTGAGGTACTGGGGTCCAGATTTTCACCTGTCTTGGGTGAAATCCCATGCAGAAGACAAGGCTTATTCCGTTTGGGCTTCACACTTTACTTAACTGGACTGCACTCATTCCCTTTCTCATTCCAACTGGTATCTTCCTCTACCTGCAACCATTACGTAGATCGAGATTCTTCTCTGTCCTAGCCTCACCCCACCCACCTCTACTCCACTCTAAACCACCAATCTCTGTTCTTCCTGATCATCTACAATGTCCTACATCAGACTTCCCAAACTCTGGTCCCCAGACCAGCCGCAAGAGCATCACTCACTTGGGAGCTTTCCATCAATGTAGTTCTCCAAGCCCCACCCTGATGTCCAGATCAGATCATCTCTACAGACTGAAGAGCCTTCCAGATGATGATGATGATTCTCTGCTGAAAGTGGAGAGCCACCGCCCAGCACCCATGCGGGCCAGGACACACTAGTCCTCCCACCTACCTTTGCCCAGGCCTCCATTCATAAGTCTCTGCGTGTTTGCAACAGTCTCTACTGCATGCCTGCAAACCATACTACCCCTCACCTACGTGTACTTAACACCTTCACTGCCAGCACTGCATCTCTCATGCAGAGAACAGAATGGGGGCTCTGGAGCCAGATAGCCGAGGTTCAAGTCCTGACTCTCACAGGAGATCTCCTGTATTTGAATGCTTTGTGCATTAATTCCCATCACTTAAAAAATAGAGATAGGCTATCTCTTTTATGGGGTAGCTGTGAAAATTAGATAATTAAGTTTGTGTCAACCACATAGGCCCATGATGGTACATAATCAGTGCTTGTCTATTGTTATTTCATTCAGTGGCAGTCCCCGCCATCCACGCTGTTATACTAACCACACAGTTTGCCATTCCTGTCCATGTCTCAATCCACCCACCTGGACTAACACCCACGCATGTCTGTTCCACATGCCTGAAAGCATCTGCTATCACACTTTGCTACCTGCATGCACACACACACACACACACACACACACACAACTCTACACATTGTTGCCCTCCTGTCCAATGCACCCCAACGTCAACACATGCTTGACCTCTATACTCTGGAGAGCAAACCTGAGAGCGGCACCACCTCCTCACCTAGGGGACAGTAGGAACAGGACAGAGGAGCAGCTTCCTCTTGGAATGTCAACTCACCCTCTCCCTGGGCCTATATGCTGGGCTAGGAGAAGAAGGAAGATGCAGCCCTCTTTTCCCTCTGGGCATGAGAGCCATGTGGCAGGCTGAGGATCTCTGCTGAGATACACAGGTAAGAAGCAGATGTGTGCACAGGCGAGGCAAGAGATCAGAGCACCAAAGAGGACAGAGGCTGATGCGGACAGAGGCTGATGCAGGGGTGTCTCAATGCATGTCCAGCCTTACCCATCCCAGCCTCAGCTAGCTCCTGCAGCAAACTAATTAGCAGCTGTTTAGGGACTCTCTCAACACCCTGGAGTGAAATCATTATTTTTCTTAATGATTTCGCACATTAAACAACTTTGTTTCCTGCTCCCACTTGCCTTCCCTTGATACTGGAAAGAGCGTTGTTTTGGCCTATCCCACAATATTCCCTGGACTGCCAGACTTCTGCTTGGGTCATGATGCAGCTCTACCATATAGCCCAGCCTTGCACCCAGCCTCTGCTCATGGGCCCAGCTGTTATAAGTAATGGGGGGAAAAAGACATCTCTTTGTTCCCTGTTGAAAAGGACAATTGTTGGCAGTTAGAGAAGAACTTGTCAATATCCCAGCATGTCCTAGCCAGTGCTGATGGACAGCTGTCTATAGCCCCTCCAACTTCCTGCATCTCTCCCCACCTGCTAAACCTGGGCACAGGAAGACCAGAAGTACCAAAACCCCAGCTAATGTGGGATTGGCTACCTCATGTCCAGGGGAGCAAGTGTGAGTCCTGATGCTCAATCTCTCAAAGTGTCCCCCTGTTGCCCCTAGATTCCCTTTGCCTTTCTTCACTTCCCTGTCTCTTTTCCTCCATTCCCCTTCTATGCTAGACCATCACCTCCCAAATCTGAGTCTCTGGATCTGCTTCCAGGATCAACTGCCTGTGCCCACTTCTCCTGGGCCATGACTGCCACTTACAGCTCACCTACACCTGGGTACCAGGGATGCCCAGATAGGTACCTGCACCTGGACCGCTCCTTTGAGCTCTAGACCTCATCTTCATCATGCTCTTGTCTAGGCCTTGATCAGATATGCGACCTTGGAGATGATGCTGACCTGAAATGCTGGAAGTGGATCTATCACTGTCCCACCCAAACTGGACCTATCCCAGTGACCAGCAGCTCCAAGTGACTGAACTCCAGATCCTTCCATCCAACCCCTTCTCATTGTTGCTCAGCATATCTGGGCAGTGATGCCTTTTAAACAGTTCTGGGCTCTTCCATGAGCTACTTCACTGCCTATGCATCATCCTCCATGCTACGATTGTCATGGCTTTTTCTGAAACATAACTATCATCAGATCCATTTCATGTCTAAGACCTCCAGTAACTTGTTGGAGATTGTCGACAACCAGCTCAGAGACCAGACTCAAAACTTACTCCCTCATTAGTGCAAAGGCCAAGTGTGCAAAACATCAAAACCAGGGTCTCAGACACAAGTGGTCCCTGAGGACAAGCAAGCTCCCTGGCTGCCATTTTGACTGGACATCTATAGCATCTGCACCATTTTTCAGAGGTGTTACTATACCATGGGCTTTGTCCTTTTTCAGAAAACATTCATTGAGGTGTATATTAATTTCCTAGGGCTGTCGTAACAAATTTCTATAGCCTGGGTGGGGGGCAGGTACAAGCCATCTGGAGGCCTCACAACCAAGATGGAGGTTTGGACAGGACTGGCTCTTTCTGAGGACTCTGTGTGATGGCTCTTTTGCTAGCTTTGCTCCTTGGCTTGTAGATGGTGACTTCTCCGTCCTTATTTCCAAGTGTCTTCTTATAAGGACAGCACTCATAGTCATGTGGCCCATCTTCATCATATAAACTCCTATTAACTTCATTACTTATCTCCAAGTAAGGTCCCCAGAGTTAGGAAGTCCATATGTACCTTTGGGGTACACTTGAAGCCAAGAAAAGGCGGTAAAGAACAAACTGAAGGCCAAGGTCTTCTGTGGGGGAGAGGGAGCAGCCTCATTGGTCCTCACAGTAATTAGAGTAGCTACTACATGGTGACAGAATTTTTGCCTGGGTACCTGAGGTGTTCAACATTGTCTTCCATGTCCACTTCAAAAGGGATGTGGAAAACTGCCCCAGCACAGCACAGCTGTGACCCCCCATACCTAGTACCCTATAACCATGGCAATGATGTTTTCCCTCCACACCAGCTTCAGCCTGACCCAAGGGCATCAGCCAGTGGTCAATGCCTCAGTATAAAAGATGTGGTGAACCAATCAAATTCTACCTGGAGGACTGCATGTTACATGACACATGTGACAAAGCAGCCATTTACCGAAGAAGGTCAGGACTCTTGGCCACGCATAGAGATGTGTTGTGGTGTCGGAGAGTAGCCCAGAGGACTGAGCAAGCCCCAGTTCAGGCATGTGAAGCCACAGAGGGAAAACCACAACTAAACGAAGAGAGGAGCTGATTTCCAGAGGCAGCAGATGACAGATAGGCCTTGAGCAACCAGACCTAATCTGTACACACCTTAAGGATTCTTCCTTTCCTTGTGGAATAGAAGCAACCCGATCTTTACAATAAGCAATATGGATAGAAGCAGGATGTCAAGAATTAATACATCAGAGCTACAGACCTTCAGCTGTGTGAGAAGCCTCATGCAGTCCCTGAAGCTGTGACACTCATACAACAGAAATGCACACAAGTATCTTATTTGCACAAAATATGTGCACACACATGAAGTTTGTCATACACACAACCACGTGCGTGTTCATACTAACAGACATATACATACACATACATATCAAAGAGAAAATGGATTTCTTCTCCCTCAAAAGATCTTTGTTTACAGTAATAACGCACCAGGTGTGGTGGTACATGCCTGTGTGATCTTACCTACTTCAGAGGTGGAGATAGGAGGATCATGTTCTGAGGCCAACTTGAGTTGACAAGCAAAAAGCAAAAGCATTGGAGGTGTGTTCCAAATGGTTGAGGCTTTGTACTCACAAAGCTCTGAATTCATACCCCAGTACTTCAAAACAATAAATACATACATACATAAACATAAACAAGGCTGTCGTTAGTTAACCTAGCCTTTGCAAAGCCAAGGCTGTTGGAAATCAGAGCTCTTCTATTCTCTTCTTTTCTTTCTAATTACCAGTAAAAGATATAAGACCATTCTCAAACAAGATACTGGGACTTTATGGCCTTCACATGCTTTCTGTATGGTTAGTTACAACATCTACAAGTTTAGGAAAAACAAACACACGTCAGTCACTCAAAAATGTATCATCTCAGCCAGGTGCCAGTGGTTCACCCCTGTAATTGGAGGATTGAAGTTTGACGTCAGCCTAGGCATAAACTTGAGAACCTCCCTCATTTCAACCAATTGTTGGATACCATAACAGGCACCTGCCATCCTAGCATAACTAGGCAGATCAAGGTCCAGTCAGAGGCAAAGATGGCTGGAGTCATGGTTCAAGGTGGTAAAGTATCTACCTAGCAAGCACATGGCCCTGAGTTCAACCTTCATTACCACCAAGAAATAAAAGTATCATCCCAAGTTGGGATTCTTCTGTGTCCAACTCAGCATAGGAGTGAGACATTCACTGTTCATCCAACACCCAGCCTCTGTGACTCTCACCTTCTGCCTCACCCAGTCACTTCCAACCCCATGCAAGAACTGTATCCTCACTTGGAGTTTTGGTAAACCTGGCCTGGGGTGAGGAGGGGGGGATGAGGGAGGGTTGTTATTCCTGGTAAGGTATGTTGTTAGAACAAAAAAAAATTGCCACAAGTTGGAATCCAGTTTCAAAGATGATCACCACATACTGTCTCTGTCTCTACTGAGCCTCCTGGTGACTGTACCAGGGGCAGAAGACTTACTCATTTTCCCCAGGAGAGAACTTGTGTCCAAAGGAGCCTGAGGCACCAAGCTCAGAGAGCCCTCCGCTTAGCTTAATAATGCTCTACTGTCACTATCTTGAAATTCTAGTAACTTCTGTACAAGGGGCCCCATATTTGTATTTGTATTTGTACAGCAATTACGTAGCTGATCTGCTTGTGGCATTGCGTTTTTGTAGGAAGAAACCAACAAGTCCACAGGAGGAGCTGTTCTGGAGAGAGAGGTAATGAAGCCATGTGGCAGAGAATCTACCTCCTGTCTCTTGTCAGGATAGGTAATGCTCTCCTTCAGCAACCCCATTACTCAGCCAGCTGCCACTACACAGCAGCCCCCAGGGGGCGCTGCGCTCCCTCCGTGCTGACTCTCAAGTACAGGCCCCAAATCCTGACAGCACAGCCAAATTATCCAAAGGAACTGAGAGAGACTCCAAGGAAGAATCCCCAAACCAAGGAGAGAGTATGGGAGAGATTTCTCCCCACCCCCACCCCCAGCCCAGTACTTTCTGTTCCACTCACATGCTTCTATGACCTGCTCCATCTTCAATTCTTGGCCATGGAAATCACCCTGGAGTAAGTAACATGCCCAGGGTAAAAACAACCCTCCTGTCCTCAGTATACGAAGACATCTGGGGAACACTGGGACCAGAAGACTAGGTGGATGGAGGAAGATTAACAGAAAAGAGTTCATGGTGGCAGGAATGTGAGTACAGAACTGAGCAGGACAAAGCGAAGGGGAGAGGGGGGCGGTCTAAACCATGCTGGCAGCTGGAGCCATGGGAAAGTGGGCTGCCCAGCAGCACTGAGGCCCAAAAGGGATGAACCCCCACATGGCATCCATAGTCCAGCAAGGAGAGGGGCTTGCTGGGAGAAAAGTGCCTCTCCTTACCCCTCTTTCACATCCTCCCAGTGCTTCCATGGGCCAACACCAGAGGGAGGAGAAAGCACAGAGCCTTTGATGCTCTCCAGAAGTCAGTGCAGAGCAGGCTGGGGAAAAGCCTTACCTTGTCTGTCTCAGGTCACCCATCGCTGACTCTCCTACTGCACGCCCTATTCCCTCCCCCAGTTCCTGAGCACCCCTTGTATGAAAACTAATGTACTTTTGCATTTAACTATCGCTTGTGTTAATATGAAAGAGAAAGGCAGCATGAGACACTAGAAGACATTGCCAGTCTGTTTCCTTCTGTCCCTTTTCTCTGGATCTTCCAGACCCAGGCTCCATCCGAGAGACTCAGACTCTCTGATCTCTAAGGAGTGGGGTTGTGGACAGTTTCCGTCTCACCTACATAGAGGGTAGGGATGGACGTGGCCTAGATGTCTAGATACCCATGACCTTGGAGCAAGCAAAGACATCCCATCCATTTAAGGGCCTTCAGCCAATTCCAGCTGCCTGGAGGGATGTGTTTGAGCAGGTTCTGAAGGGAAAGGTTTAGAATTGATATGTAGATAGATATAGATGTGTGAATGTGTAGGAGATGAGCAAAGTGGGCCCATGTACCATGTAGTTAGACTCTCAACATTCGCTCCCTGCCTCACCCTGTGCGGGCTCCAGCATCCCTTCTCCCAGCTGACACAGTCATTCAGTGAACCACAGCCCACTGAGAAGGTGCTCTGAGGCCCTTAATGTCCGGGTGCTATCACCAAATGTCATGTCCTGTTCCATGGACACCACTCTCTGGTCAAAGCACATGGACCCTTCTGCTGCCTCTCTGGCATTGACCTTTGCTTTAAGTCTGGTTTCCTCAGCTCTTCTCCTTTGGGTCTTCCTATCACCCCCATGCCCCACCAGGAAAGGAGCTGTAGTCTCACCATGACTTCTTACCTGCTCAACTAAATTTACCTGAATGATGGTTGGTGTTTGGGGAACATTGCAGGCCTAGACTGTCCTACAACGGTTAATAAACATTTATCCATTACTCCAATGGGTACTGAGGTAAATACTTTTTGTTGCTTTCTAATACAAATGTCCATCATAACTTGATCAAATGATACTATTATGATCATCTTCATTTCATGGTTGAGAAAAATAAAGCCATAGAACCATCAGAGGCTGGATCTGAATAGCCTCTTCACCTGTACCACGCTGTTCTGACCCCTGGGAGGGGGACCTGGTAGCTCCACACTAACTTCTATTCATCCCAAAGATCTCTACCCTGTGTGTGGTTCAGCCTGGACCAAAGTAGCAATTGTAGCTAAGACCTCTAGAGGTACCAAACAGGATCCTGCGTGCAGTACCAACTCAGTTAAACTCATGGCATCCTAGAAGAGAGGCTTTTGAACTAACATTATTTTACAGATGAGGAAACTGAGGCATAGAGGTTAAATAGCTTTTTCACGGTCACATAGAACAAGTGGTCAAGTGTCAGAATATTGACTCAGATTTCCTGCTGCCAACCTCTGGTCTTGACCAATAAGACATATAACCTCCAGACCACCACACAGTCCATGCATGTATTTGCTCCAGAATCCACAGACTGTGGCCTCTGGGGTCTGGTTTCCTCAGGCTCCACATGCCGCCTGGCTATAAACACCACCTTGTTTCAATTCCCTGGTAAGTAAGCCTGACCTTCTGAACGTGACTATGGTGAGAATGTGATTAATGAGCCAATTATTTCTGGGGAAGACATGGTGCAAAATAAATAGCCCATTTCCCTTCAATTTACTGTTTTAATAAATAAATAGCGTTCCATGCTCTGGTTTTGTTTATTGCTGCTCATACCTGAAAGTTTGTGATGAATCTTCATGTTGTTCATTTCCAAAATTAATCAGATCTGCCTAGTGACTTTGAAATATAGGGCTGCATTTGTCCTTCGATGTTGAACATCATGATAGCCAGACAGGACCAAGGGGTAAGACAAGGCCTGGGAGGCAGGGTGGGCGGGGGCAGGATGCCTACTCTGCTTAGGTCTATGCCATCAAAACACCAGGCCCTGAGCACCTGCACATGAGAACTACCATCAGGGAAGCTCTGAATATAGCCCCATGATTCATAGATTACAACAAACAAGACCTGCTAAATGAGCCAAAAAGCCTTCCCCCTCTCTTGAGGGATACAGAGATTGCAGACATTATTCAGCTGGCTATGTGTTGTAGGTCGCTTCTCTGCATTGTAAGCACAAAGGCAAGACTGAAGGGCATGTGAGAGGCAGGGCTTGCTTCCTGGACCAATGGCCCCTGCTGGATGGGCAACTTTCAGGGTGAGCAGAAGTAAAAGAAACTTAGGAAAACTGATGAGATGGGTGGGGTTGGGAGTGATGAGGGAAAATGATGAAGGGATGATGTTGATCAACTTGTATTGTACTCATAAACTGGCACGCTGAATGGTAACTACTTCGCACAAATGCTTAAAGATAATAAAGAGAAGATCAAATAAGAAACCCAACCAGTGAATGTTTATCATGAATGTTGACATTCTACCCACCTTAACGATAGTTAAGCCTCACAAGAGTTCAGGAGGCAAATGCTCAGTTCCCACTTCGCAGATGAGAAAGAAGAGCTTCTCTGGGATGGGAAACTTGCCAAGGTCTCAGCACTAGCAAGTGAAAGTGGTGTAGTCTAGATTCATATGTGCATCTTTAGACTCCAAAATCAGGGTTCATTTTTCATCTGGAAAATAAGTACACAGCCGTTTCTCTATATCTGCGAATCTGCCTTCACAGAGTCAATCAACGGCAGATGGAACATTGGGGGGGGGTGGAAATAATGGCCACTATTGACCATGTACAGACTTTTTTACCTGGTCATTAGTCCCTAAGCAATCCCATATAACAACTACTAACATAACATTGCATTGTATTAGGTACTGTAACCAACCCAATGATGATTTAAAGTACATGGGAGCATGTATAGAGGTTATATGTAAATACTATATCATTTTATACAAAGAGCTTGGGTTTACTGTCCAAGGGAGTTCTGGAACCAAATCACTCATGGACATTGAAGGATTCCCTCTCTCTCTCTCTCTCTCTCTCCCTTTCCTTCTCCTCTTTCCTCCTTTCTTTCCCTCCCCCTTCCTCCTTCCCTTCTTTCCCCTTCTCCCCTCCCCCACCCCCATATGTGTATGTAGTAGTCTGTCCTAGGACAGTCAAAGAATGCCACCAAGAAGAAGTGGTGATTCTAACCTGGGCATTGTCACATGGATAGTTTTCTGAATGGTGAATAGCAAATGACGAATGACCTACCAGCCAGCAAGCAGAGTTATGTCTGACTTAAAGTCATGGAATGGGACAGGTAGGAAGTAAAAGGAATTATGAAGCATGGGGAATGACTGGACATAAGTGAGAGAGGGAGAAAAGAGAATCATTGCTCTTTCTCTACATCTCTCAGTGGTGAGTGAATCCGTCTCACATCTGCCCCCAGTCTTCTCTTGGTTCCCTGGGATGCTATAAAGGCAGGTGTGCAGGTAGTCTACAGCTTCTCCAGAAGTGAGACCACTGCAAAAGGACCCGTGTGGGAGGCCAGATCTTGATCTGTCTTGTGTGTGTGTGTGTGTGTGTGTGTGTGTGTGTGTGTGTGTGTGTGTGTGTGTGTGTGTGTTGGTACTGGGGCTCAAACTCAGGGTCTAGACACCGTCTTTTAGTTTTTATACTGAAGGCTGACACACTACCACTTGAGCCATACCTCCACTTCCAGCTTTTTGGTAGTTAATTAGGGAAGGCTTTCCTGCCCAGGCTGGCTTTGAATTGAGAGCTTCAGATCTCAGCCTTCTGTGTAGCTAGGATTACAGGAATGAGGCACCAGTGCTTAGCTGCCAAACTCTGTCCTAAATCTGCAGAGGTCAAGAGACCTTGGGGACCTCAGATGGATGTCAGAGGACTAATGGTGGGGTCTGTGGGCCTGGAGTGTGTCTATGATCTAGAGGATTCATGATCTAGCTCTAAATTGATGCTCCCAGCACCTTGCTTCCCTCCTCCATTCCTTCTCATCAAGACACAAACTGTTCTTAGATAACTTAGAAGCACACCCGACTCACCTTGGGTAGAGGTAGAAGTGTGAGGGACCTATAAACCTAGTCATTACCAGCTGCCAGGTGTGCAGAGCTTTACAGCTCACACGGGGCTCTAACTCACTGGAGCATCCCAGCAACCTGAAATGAGCCAGATAGTGGATCAAGTGTAAACTACCGACTGTCTTATTATCAACTGCCTTCTGCAATAGCTGGGGCTGCAAAATGCCTTGTTAGGAGGCGTGAATTCTGTCTACTTGTGTCCTTGAGCCCAAGTTGGAAAGATGAGAGGCCATATAAGACCTGTTCATCCCATCTAAGATCATGATCTAGTGAAGAAGCTCCATGGTTTTAACACAAGAAAGTGATCCAGGTATGGTGATACATGCCTGTAATCCAGCACATAGAGGGCTGAAGCAAGAGGATTTGGATTCCAAGGCCAACCTTCACTGCATAGTTAGACTCTGTCTCAAGAAAAGCAAAACAAAAGAAAAATCCTACAGGCCGGGCGCTGGTGGCTCACGCCTGCAATCCTAACAACTCAGGAGGCTGAGATCTGAGGATCGCGGTTCAAAGCCAGCCCGGGCAGGAGAGACCGCGAGATTCCTATCTCCAATAAACCACCAGAAAACTGGAAGTGGCGCTATAGCTCAAGTGGTAGAGCACTCGCCTTGAGCTGAAGAGCTGAGGGACAGCGCCCAGGCCCAGAGTTCAAGCCCCACGACCGACAAAAAAAAAAGAAAGAAATAAAAATCCTACAATAAATGCTACATGAACTGCCCTTCACAAATGTTTCTCTGATTATGAAAGTAGCAAATGCATAGTATAGACAAATGCATAACAGACATGAAGAGGAAAAGAGTGAGTGTTTTGATCCATTCAGAAATGACTATATTACTATTTTGTCTGATTTTTGCATATGTTTGAAGTGGATTTTTTAATTACTTAAGACAATAATTGTCTTCTAGGCATCACTTGGGTTTAAGTGAAGATCTTGTAAATTTGTGATCAATAGAAGCATAAATGATAAGACTATTTAGAGAATTGAATCAATTAAACTATGCAAAGTACATATTACATAACATAGTCCCTAGATTACAGTCAGTATTCAATGAAGGCCCATTGGTATTCTTATTCTGATCTATCTTGAGCCATTGGGCCCGCCACACACAAGATGATTTACATGAAATACCCAAGTGGAAACTGAGCCCAAGGTAAGGAGGCTTAGTACACAAGACTGCTTCAGTAAGAAAACCTCAGGACAAGCAGCAGTTCCACGTCCTGCCTGGTATTTGCCTGGTCTCCTAGTTGCCTCTGTCACAAGTGGAGGGGTTAGTGTAAGATGGAGTGGGAAAGATGTGAAGTAAAGCTGAGCTGTTGTGTTACCACTAGAAATGGAGTCACTGACTTTTGCTATCCATAAAGACCTTCCTGTCTAGCACAGCCCCAAGCCCTGGACCAGCATCTCTATAAGCAAAATGGGAGGCTAGGGATGGGCTGAGCAGATGTGACCTCTCACTTATCAGGATCACCTTTCACTCATTTCCCTGATTCTCTTGACCCATCAGCAAGAGAATTCAGGCCTCAGTACTCATTGACTTTCTCAGCTCTTTACATTGCCCTGATCTAAAGCAATCCTCCTATGAAAGGCCCAAGTGCCACCCCTGAATTCCTTATAGAAATCTTCAGCTGAAACCCCGGGCCTGAATCTTAGACATTTGCTAGCTGTGTGGGTAACAGCCAGGAACATGATCCAGAAAAACACTACGAACACAGGATAGGTGACTAGATGAAATGTAGATTTTGAAAATGTAGATGAAAGTAGATGACTTCCTAATAAAACATAAATTACCTATATTGGCTCAAAGATATCAAAATCTTGAATAACCAAGGCAAAAAAAAATGCAGCTAAGACCAAGCAGTTTAACATCAGAATTTTGTCTCACTATGAACAATGATGTTTACCAAAAAAGTCAAAACAAGTAAAAAGTAGAGAAATAACCAATTTACCTTATGAAATTTGTAAAACAAAACTAAAAATAAGCAATGATGGTATATAAAGTTTAGCAAAGGATACGTTGCACAGATATATATAAATACATCTGTGCAATTGTCAATAAAATATTTATGGAGGGAAACCAAGCTATCAAAAAGTTATCTATAACTATCTATAACTAAAGTTATCTATAACTAACTATATTTCCATATAAGGAAATCTATGAAAGTTTCCACCATGCCAAAGTGTTAAAAGATAACCCTTTGAGCCAGGCACCAGTGGCTCACACCTGTAATCCTAGCTACTCAGGAGGCTGAGCTCTGAGGATCACAGTTCAAAGCCTGCCCTGGAAAGAATGTCCGTGAGACTCTTATCTCCAATAAACCACTAGAAAATTGGAAGTGGTACTATGGCTCACCTTGAGCTGAAGAGCTCAGGGACAGCACCGAGGCCCAGAGTTCAAGTACCATGACCGACAAAAAAAAAAGATAACCCTATGATCATATCAGTCATTGCTGAAAAAAAACCCAAATTTGAGACACATTCATCATCAAGACTTTTAAAAGAGAAAAAAAGAAGAAAGAGAGAAGAGACAGAGGAGACTCAACATCCAATGACCAAAAACTAGCAGCCAACAGCATCCTCAGTTGGGAAACATGAAAAGCATGTGAATTTGACTATACAGCCAAGGTAACCGAATAATTGTGGAACACAGACACACACACACACACACACACACACACACACACACACTGATACAAGGCCAGTGAAGCAGAAATTGATGGATCAGTAGAACAGAACAGAAAGCCCAGAAGTAGACGGAGCCATACACAGAATCTGAATACATGCCAAAGGTGACACGTGAGCTCAGGAGGAACAGATGCTGTGCTTATCATGTAGTTTTGACTCCACTGCCCATCTGTCTGGAAAACATGAACCCTCCTTCTCCATAAGCATCAGAATAAATTTCAAAAGTTATTCTATAAGAATCAATTTCAACTGTGAAAATGGCAGTTCTTCCAAAGGCTATCTATAAATTCAATGTGATATCTATCAATATTCCAACCTCATTCTTCAATGAAATAGGAGAAGCAACACAAAAATTCATATGGAACAATAAAAGACCCTGAATAGCAAAAATGATCCTTATCAGAAAGAACAGTGCTGGAGGAATATCAA
>NW_012267329.1:2045831-2075275 GCF_000151885.1 Dipodomys ordii
ACCGGACCCCCCCAAAAAAAATAATAAATAAAATAAACATTCTTACAAAGGCAACCCAAAATGAAATGATCAAGGAAATAAATGTGCAGCAAAGAGAAGATGAATCTAAATGCCAACACGCACCTAAAAAGAGACCTTGCTAAGAAACTGCAAATCAAAATAAACAATAACACATCACTTTATATTCAGTAGACTAACAAAATTTAAAGAAACAAAAAATCCTAAAACCTCTGGCCTGTGCCAATATGGGGAAAGGTGCACTGGCCCTGCTGCTGGAACCGGGAAGTGCTGCAGCTTTTGTGGAAATCAACCCAGCAATACCTGCTGTAAGTCAAACTACTTAAACCTTCCAATATGGAGCTCTCGCTCCTTGGGGTGGGGAGGGGAGCAGGAAATTGGTCTGTTGGGATACATAGAAGAATATTTGCCACTACATTGTTTGCAATGGCAAAAGACAATAAGAAGTAAAGAAAAGGAAAGCATGAGAAACGAAAAAGAGTATCTAGCCTGGAGGAATGAGGCAAATTCTGCCACTCACCCCACTATGAAGTGCTGCCCTGCCTCTGGAGGGGAGCAGGCCAATTGATTTGGGGTTCTCTATGGAGTCAATTGAAGGAACTGTGAGCAAGAAAAGACAAGCAAGCTGCATCTATTATACAACTCCTTTCTGGCCAAGTAAAGATCCTTTCCTGAGAACTGCTATCATTCACAGTAAGAAAAGCAGCCAGAATGAAGTGTGGTGCTCAAGCCTGTAATTCTAGCTACTGTAGGAAGTGACGATCAGGGTATCAAAGTTCAAGGTGGACTCAATGGCTGGGCTTGGTGGTGCACACTTGTTCCCCGAGCATAGTGGCTCAGCAGAGTAGTGCAGACCAGTCATCCCCAGTAACACAGGGAATTACAAGTAGGAGGATTGCAGCTCAGGCCAGCCCAGGAATAAAGCAAGACCCAACCTTGAAAATAATTGATGCAAAATGGAGCTCAAGTGCCTCAAGTGATAGGGTGCCTGTCTAGAAAACACGAGGCCCCGAGTTTACTCCAGGTACTACCGGAAGAAAAGAAAAAAGGAAAGCATCTAGAAATCAGGAACTGGAGATCCTACAGTGAAACATAGGTGTTGAATGTAGTGGGCGTCATATGTTGGTGGGTAGACTGAGGTTGAGTGTCCTCAACTGCTTTTGAGTTGGGCTCCATTGTGTCCTCTAGAAAGAGACCCGATCACCAGCTAGGTAGCATTCCAAGCTTTGGTTACACATTTAGAATCACCTGGGGATATTTTGTAAATGTTGCTGCCTGATGGATGGATAATGGATGGATGGATGGATGGATGGATGAATAGATGGATGGATAAACAGATTGATTGACTAATTGATTAATGGTGGATGGGATGATAGATAGACAGACAGGTAGATAGACAGACAGACAGATAGATACATACATACATAGATACATAGATAGATACATAGATACATAGCTAGATAGGTACATAGATAGATAGATACATAGATACATAGATACATGGATACATAGAGGTTATTTGAGCCTCCCCTAATGTCGGGCAAGAATTGACCCTTTCCATAGAAACTTTTATGGCTGACAGTGAAAGGGAACATGACAGCTGAAATCCCAATCAGCAAAACTTAAATGTCTAATCACAAGTTCCCTCCTCCGGAACAGGAAGCATCAGGGGAAGGGAAACACGGTCCCAGGCCAATGGGAAGTATGTGTGGCTGTTGGTGTTCACTGAACACCTCATTCCACAGAGCGGGACAGAGCTCAAGCATGGCTTGGAAACCTCAGCAGCAGTATGTGCAGATAGGAAGCTGAGGGTGTCTGATCTCAGAAAGGGAAAGCAATTTTGAAGATCACAGATGTTGCTGACAGTGTAAATGCCTCTGTGGGTAGAACAGAAACTGCAAACAGAACACGGCCATGGGAACAGTCAGCTCATTTGTGCCTGGTGTGGGACAGCAAGTTTTCTTGTGACTATATCACCCAGCATAACAACCCCATGGCCCCATGCACACTGCTGAAGTTCTGAAGTTAGAGAGGAAAAGAAAAATGCTTTCAAGCAGAAACTTCTGGGATGGAAATCTTTCTTGGTGTTCACTAGCTCTGAGTCTAACTATCCCCTCAGAGACTTGTTTCATCTGTAAAAGGGCATCAAAAATTCATTGCACAAATATCTATGGAGCATCTGCCCTGTGACAGGCATTTTTAAGATGCATGGAACAGCACAGTAACAAATAAGTAAACTATATGCTATGGTAAATGTCCTATCCAATTATATGAAGCAGGAAAAGAAGCTAAGTTGCTTATTGGTGGGGAAAATAGTTCTATAGGACTGTGAAGGAATAGCTCCTTGAGAAGATCACATCTGAGCAACATCCTGAAGAAAACCAGAAGGAAGCAAGTTCAAAGGTCCTGGGGTCTTTCCTGCTTAAGAATAAAGTTATCTTTAATAATAAATATCTTCATATCTTTATTTATATTTGTATATATTTTATATATTTATCTTTATATATTATCTTTAATATCTTTATAATATTATCTTTAATAATGAAGTTACTTTCCAGGATTGATCTATGTGAACATGCACATCTATGCATGTACATATAATACAAATATGTGTGTATATGTGGTCACACACATATACACATACATATAATTTGGGGAAGAATATGAAAATAACTTGGCAATTCCCTAGTGGGGTTAAATAACTTAAAAACCATCCATTCCCCCCACGAAGGCCACCACCTTTTCTGGCAGCTAAAGGAGATCTAATTATAGCTGTGTGGCCTGTTGAAGCTCATCCAAATTGAGACAAAGAGCCAAATGCTGCACACTTTAATGATGGAGATCTCTGTTTTGTAAAGAGTAAGGTCAAAACTTCCAACCAAGAAAAAGAAAAATATCCTTTCTCATATGAGTCCATGCTATTTGTGAAACGCCTCCATGAGGTGCCTGCTTCTCAGAGGAGCAGAAGAGGAAGAAGGCCACAGTGTCTGCCACTCAGTGGAAAGGGATTCAGAAATTCCCCAGAGGGATCCTCACCCCTCCCTCTCAATGACACCACGGTCGGCCGGAGGAAGCCTAAGTCACTCTCATTTGCCACGTTAAATGGTTTGAGTTGTAGAGCCTCATTTTCTGGCTGGGGAACCAAGAAAGAGCCAAACCTAACAGGCTCCAAAGGGCTGCAAATGGAGCAGAAGAGGGGTTGGATTCCTTTATCTGCAGCTAGGTGAGGGGGAAGAGGAAAATTGGGCTAATGTGCATAGTTTTATGGCCAGAACTCAACGCGGCATCAATCAAGCACTTCCGCCCATGTCCTGTCAGCTAGAACTCAATCTGAGGTCACATATTAGCTGCAAGAGAAATTATACAATTCAACATTGCCAGGTTCCCGAGCTGTCCTCAGATCTGTCACAGCCCTACCTTGTGAGGCAGAGTAGAACTGCTGTTTGTCAAACCAAGCCTAAGAGAAACCTGCAGTTCACCCAGGCAGAACAAAACAGCCTGTCCTTGACCATTTTCTATCTTCCCATTCCACTCCAGACCCACCTATCCCCCACTCCCATCTCACCTCCACCCACCCCCTGCTGTGGGTGTGCAGATCCTCAGAACCTGGCTTGGGATGAAGGTCATGATAAGGATTTATGTTTTTACATTTGAGCTTCTGTTCTGATTTTATTTCACCTGGCATTTCAAAGGCTCAGTGGGAGTTTGGGTCCCAGTACTCATAAAAGAAAAGAAAAAGAAAAAGTCATATGGCAGGGTGCTGGTGTCTTACACCTGGAATCCTAATATTTGGGAAGCTGAGATCTGAAGATTGAGGTTCAAAGGCAGTCCAGACAGACAAATCTCAGGGACTATCTCTAATTAACCAGCAAAAAGCCAGAAGTGGACATTTGGCTCCAAGTGGAAGAGCACCAGACCTGAGCAAAAAAGCTAAAAGATAGCATGAAGCCTTGAGTTCAAACCCCAGGACTACTACACACACACACACACACACACACACACACACACACACACACACACCACAACACATCATTATCATCATCATCATCTCATCATCATCTAAAAAGATGCCTGAGTTTTGCTATTCCATCCACTGTTGGTCCAAAACTCTCTTGACTCAGCTTAATTCTGGGAGCAGCAACCAGAAGCACATCCAAAGCAAGAAGAGGCCCCCCTAAATCAGGTGTTGCCTTCTGTGGCCTTTCCACACCACCAGCAGTCAATAGCCAACATTCTCAGAGAACGGAGGTCAGAACCCTTTGGGTACTGAAGCAGTTCCTCTCTCTGATTCCAGCAGAACCAATTCAGTTCATCCTCATTGTTGGCCAGTTTACCATCAACCCTTTAGTGGGTGAGGACTCTTGTCTAGAGAGACCTTATTCCAAAAACTAGCTCCATTCAAGTCAAGCCCTCACACCAAGTACCATTCACAACAATCCTCTAGCCTAAGCACACTAGAGACACCAAGTCTGGTTATAATGACTAGAAGCCATCCCATAATGTTTAGTCATGGTGGTGCTGTCCCTACCCCACCCACCCAATCCTCTAAGAGTCTTTAGGCCTCTCAAGCTGTGTCTCGGGACTATCAGGATAGAGAAAATAATGAATTCAATGATTTTGACCTCCCATTGGTCAAAATTGTGTTTTATAGGATATTAACTGTCTTGCACTTCCGTGTTCCACTTGTGTAGTGGCAGAGGGAGATTCTACAGGACATTCGCAGACAGACACACTCCAGCCCCCCATCAGAGGCTGTTCCTGTATGAAAACAATCAAAGCCCAGTTGCTATAATTTGAATGTTTTCTCCTCTAAAATTAATCGAACTAACACTGTAAAAAATATTAGGACAGAATTCACAGGGAGGTCATTAAGCCAAGTATATTATATGCTATTATAAATGAACAAGTGAGCAAGTTTGGTTCCCTTTGTTCTGATACAATACAAAGGGCCTCTCCACACACCAGCAAATTGATCTTGGATTTCTCAGCCTCCACAAACTGCGAGAATAAGTTTCTGTTTTTTATAAACTCATCCCAAATATTCTGTTATAGTAGCACAAATTGGCAGACACCCATAGGAAGATCCTGTCAGCACCATCCAAGCTGTGACTTCTAGAGAAAGGTGACACTAAGACATGGTATTCGATCCACAGGGGCTCAGGTGATGGTATTTGTTGCTATTGGCATTAGGATCCAGGCACAGATACCCATTGTTAGGTTGTGGACTTCTACCATAAAGTCTGGAACTCTGAACTTTGATCTGACCAAAACACTCTCTGCAGATCTCCATTTCCAACGCAGTCAGAGCCCAGACAGAGAAATGCTGGGCAGACATGCCCTCATGCCAAGCAGCACTCTAATTGGAAACCCTGGGAATGTGAAGGGGTGTGGGCTTGTGATTGCTGCTGCTGTGAAGCCCCTCGGAGACCAGAGGCCATTTCCTGTAAGATGAGTTTAGCCCAGCCGCCCTGACAGCTGTGTCAGCCTTCCAGGAAGCCTACTTTGTGTAACTTGGTCTGAAACAGCATAGCCAAGAAATGCAATTAGCAGCTAAAAGCAAGGATGGCCAGTCAGATCGTCCTCTCCCTGGGAGGCCATCAGTCAAGAAGCAGACATGGGCATCCTTAGCCCACAGTGCTCACGGCTCTGTGTCTTAATGGGGTTGGCTCTTCTGCTCCCTTTGTGAACAAAACATGAAAATTGAGCTCTAAAAAACACACTTCAGAAACAAAGCATAAGGATCTGCTGACCACCCTTGTATGACTCCATAGATATGTATGTTGTTTGGTAAAGGAGTAGCTGCTGTCTAGAAAGGACAGGGGGTGGGCCTGGGAAGGTGGCTCAGTGGTAGAGTGCTTGCTTTGCATGCATGAGGTCCTCGGTTCGATTCCTCAGCACCACATAAGCAGAAAAAGCCGGAAGTGGGGCTAAGGCTCAAGTGGTAGAGCGCTAGTCTACAGCTGAAGAGCTGAGGGACAGCACCCAGGACCAGAGTTCAGGCCCCACAACCAACAACAACAACAAATAAAAGGGTCAGGGGGTGGCAAAGCCATGCATACTAGACGTCAATAAGAATATTTTCTGTTTAAATTCCACCTGTGCCTCTTGCATGCTATGTGGCCATGGGCAACTTACTTGACCTTGCTGAGATTATAACCTCTACTTTAAAACAAAAAGCAGAACTACTCATCTGGTTGCGAGAAAACAGAAATTAGAAATCCTCCCGCCTTCCCCAGTACCAGTATCTGTGTGTGAGTCATAGGTCTTACAGCAGAGTTCAGACAGTGGAAAGCCATCTCCATAGAATCAGCCCTTGAGTCTTTGAGGTAGACAGGGTGGAGATGAGCCCCCAGTGTCATGATCACAGGATGAATGGGCATCCCTCATCCCCTGCCAGTCCTAGCTCAGTTGGGCTCATGCCTTGCTCCAGAGGGAACAATGGAACCCAGAATCCACTGCCTAGGAATCACAAATTGAGGCTTCTGCACAAAATCAGCCAGCAACTAACTTTCTGGCTTCCTGGGGCCAAATAGATAAGCGTAATGCCTATTGTAAGTGTAATTCAAGAGAGCTAATTCCAGAGTCATGGCTTACCTTTTAAGTCCTGGGAACACCTTCACTGGGAAATTACCTCACTTCTTTGTGTCTTAGTTTTCTCATGTAGAAAATGGAAGGCAGGATTAACGATACCTCATAGTAGAGTTGTAAGGTTTCAATGTAGAGAGCATGGAAGATTTTCTAGAGCAAAAAGAGCCTTCAGGAATATTCAGTATGTTCATCCCTCACATTTACTGAGTTTGTTTATGCCTGTGTCTGCAGAAGTCATCACATTTTAATATGATTTTTGTGTATCATTATACCTATCCTATAGATCAAAAACATTGGGATGCAGAAAATGGTATTTCCTGGGTACTGGAAAGCTGGAGGGAGGTAGATGAATGAAGAAAGGGAAGAAGAGAAAGAATGAAGTCACAAAATTCAAGGTACATCTAAAAAATTAAGAAAATTGAGGGATGGGGTAGGAAGGGGGTGGGGGAGAGTGATGAAAGTGGTAACATTGATCAAAATGCGTTGTTCTCATACACTGCTTTGTTGATAGCAACTCCTCTGTACAACTACTTAAACATAATAAAAGTGTTTTTAAAGAAAATATTTCCCAAACTACCCAACTCATTTCCCCAGGAGGTTTCTCAAGAAAAATATTTTACCCTGGCCAAGTCCCTGCCACACACTGTACCATAAGAACCTCTTATCACTTTGCCCTTACAGACCAAGGTTAACACACTTCAACCCTTGAACCAAACTTGTCTGTTTTTACATAAAGTTTCATTGGAACAAACTCGAGCCCAATAGTTTCCTTATAGGATGTAGCTGCTTGTGTACTACAAACACAGAGTAGAGCAACTGCAGCAGAGACCACATGTTCCACATAGCTAAGAGTGTTTTCTACTAGGAGAGATGAAAGACTCCTGTCTTTGTTTCTGTACCACCTCATTTTCATACATAATGTGGGATCCTAAAATGGAAGGAATGAATGAACGAACCTGAAGCCTATTTGAATGAATGCCTCTTCTGAATAGACCACTCCCTCAAAAGCCTGGATTTGGGGATTCTGGGCTCCACAGAGAGTCCAAGAGTGTCAGCTCTGTGACACGGCATGTGGCTCTGAAACAGACTTGGTACCAAGTTCCACATCATCACCGCAACACACTTGCAGCCTCCCCCCCCCCTCCCAAAGGCGAGGACCAACACCTTTCTGGAAGGAAATCCCTCTTACACGTGCAGCTGTGCCTGGGGGAAGGAGGCGCTGGGGATGGCTTTGAAAGCCACACTCTCCTGCCTTTTGTCCACTGCCTTGTGCCCCTGGTGGCAGGCTTGTGCCTCTCCTCTGCATTGGCTCTGTGGCTGCCTCCCTTCCTTCCTGAGGCAGGTTGTCCACAGTGAGCACTGTAGTCTCCTGATAGAAGACAATGGCAGCAATGAGGGAAACAGATGCTATTACCTAGCTCTGGTGCCATACCCATGCTATGCTACCCATGTCCCATATAGCAACACCCGTTCTTAGAGCAGCCCCCAAAGTGAGCCAGGCTTTATCTTCACTTAAAGATGAGGAAACTGAGGCTCCTTCATAGAATCAGATCGCGAGAAAACATGCAGAAGTGAGACAGAAACCTGTTATTTCTTCTTTTCTCATGTCCCCGACTGCTTTCTCAGGGAACCATAACCAAGCAGAGTTGGAATTTGATGAGATAGACAGTCTATATATTCAAAGTATAACCTTATTATACTTAGAATCAAAGTATTTTAGCTGTGTGCACCTGCATGCCAGGTTTGTGACGGATGTGGGTGTCATTTAGTATGGATGCATTTGCTGGACACTTACCTGAAGCAAGCTTTGCCTCTCAGAGACTCACCGTCTAATAATGGAAATACTGGGTTAGCTAAACGGAGGCAGAAAGGAAGAGGAGGAAGAAAGATTGTGTGTAGATGGCCCTTGTGGTGGACAGCACTCTGAAAGGGTGAGATTTCGTGCTCTACCCCACCTCTCTAAGCTAGCTGTCCATTATCTCCTGCACATTGAGGTGCCATGTGAGAGCTGTCTTCATCAAAAGATTTCCTTTGCTAAGTTCAAAAACTTTTACACTAAGGATGAACAAAGCAGGAAGTGCTAATACTCTGGCTGTCTGAAAAATAGACTTTTTCATAAAATCATGTTCTCTTAGAAGTTCACAGACTAACTCCTAAATACATTCCTGGAGCGTTTTTCATCTCAGAGGACAATTAACCTTTGCAATTAGCTTCATCAACAGGAACTTAATATCAAATATTTGGTTGCTTAGCAACAAGGAAGCAGCCACAGTGGGATTGCAGTATCTCCATTACTCAAGTCTCAGAGGGGAGTGTAGGCTAAAGAAATGCTGAGTTGGATTTCCATGTTCTGCAAAACTCTTTGCCTAAATGACCTCAACACCTAAGGCCTCACTGTCAGTGATTCTCAGCAGTGACTGAGGCCAGAGCCTCCAATAGTTCCCAAGTGAAGAGGTGACACTCTGGTTCACCCTACAGAGCTGGTGGCCTGGGAAGCCAAAGTCTACTGAATGCCTACTGATGGCTGGTTTTCCATGTATTCTTTGCCATTCTCACAAGGCCCCCGGTCCCATTTTAAAGGGAAAGAATGAAGTCTCTATTCATCCCTTCAGGTTCTTCCAGATGAGTGTTAAGCTTCATGCTCTCCCCACATCCCATGGTGGCCTCCTCCTTTGTGCCTGAGACTCCCTGTTAAGCTGGATGAACCTTCCTGGTCCACCATAGCCTGGCATGCTGGAAGACTTTGCTTCCCATATGCCCGGTGCTCAGAAACCAAGAGAGAGTCTGGAGGTCTCTGGACTTCACTGTTCTCTCGTTCACTTGTCCTATTTCTCATTGTACACTTTAATAAGGATGAGTTTATGATGTGTGATTACACTTCAATAAAATTAAATAACTTAGGGAAAACCTCATCCTGTATCAACCTTACCTGTAAGTAATAAAAATGTAAATATTCCTTTCTTAATCAAATTAAGGTCTGGATCAATTGAATTAAAGAAATATTTTTTTATCAAATGATTCAATGAAACTGTGAGTCCCACAGGAAGCAAGGCACAGTGTGGGGCTGGCACCTGGCTCTACCTCTTACTGTACCCACCTGGGGACTCCGTTTTCTCACCTGAAAAGTGGAATGGATAATACTTGGCCTTCTGAATATTGAGGAGTCAGTGAAATTGTCTATAAAATGGTTGTCATGTAGTAAGTCCTCAATAATTGTGCACAATTGCTTTTATTGCCTTTCTCAGCATGGAGAGAAGTCACTTGACAGTGATCCACCCTGAAGGAGACTCAATCATCCTTTTAAGTTTATTTATTTATGTATTTATGTAATGTATTTATTTATACATTTATTAAATGTATAATAGTAATATTTAATATAATAAATGTTTAATAAATGTATCAGGCCTGTGAGGGACATTTGCACAGATTCCAGAGTGGACAGGTGAGGATATGAGTGGATGAGAAAAGACAAAAAGGAAAGAGATGAGGACTTCACAGAAAGAGACCAACTATACCACTACTCATTATGCTGTGTCTATCTGTCTGTTTGTCTGTCTCTGTCTGTCTGTGTCTGTGTCTGTGTGTGTGGCTGTATGTATGTGTGTAGGATGTGTGGTGTATATGTGTGTAGAGTGTGTACATGTATATATGGGTTTCATTTATTTTGGTGTATCTGTGTATTTGTGTGCGTATATGTGTATGTACATAGGGTGTAGGTAACAGGATGAAAAACAGAGAACAAATGGGAGAGAAAGAGCAAAGAAGGTATTTCTAGGTTTGAGAAAAGGCTCAGAGATAAGATGTAGCCTGGATTTTTCTGGTAATGTTGGCAGTTCTGTTACTGTATGAAATATAGTAACAGACCAATGTCTGTCCTGTCCCCAGTACTGATTCCTGAAGTTCTAATGAATTGATCTAAGGTAGACCCTGGTTGTAAGTTGTTGAATTAAAGTGCCATAGGTGGTATCAGTGGGGAGCCTGGACTGAGACTCTGTGCCCTAGAACTTCATGGTCAGTGGGCCAGCAACCCTGATATCACCTGACAGCTTATTAGAAATGCAGAATCTCAGCCCCAGACTGCAAGTCCAATTTAGAAGACTCTTGGGTAAGGGTGGGGAGGATATTTCCCACCTCACTCGCTGTCTGCAAGTCTGAATGCATGTGAGCAATGTGAAGAGTTCACATGACCAAATGCTAAGTGCATGCCCTGTTTGAGGCCCACAACCACTTTGGGGTGACCTTTGGGTCCTCTAGGCCCCATAGAGGATTGTCCCCCAGAATTGCATTGCCAATAGCATTTCTAAGTTCTCTCTATTCAGCCTCTAGTGAACTTGACCTTAGACTGTTAGTAACTACCCTCGATGAGCATGTGTTAAATGACAAGACCTTTGCAAATGCTGATTGGTTTTAATCACCCCATGACCCCTCCCATAAAATAAGTCTTATTAGCCTCATTTGGCAAATGCAGAAACTGAAGCTCAGAGAGATTGAAGCTAAGAGTCCAAGGCCACACAGCAAGTCACTGGCAGCGCTGTGACAGAAATCCTAGGTGTTGTGATTAAAAACCAGGTTCTGTCCATGGTGCTATCCATACTGAACCCTGCTTCATAAATGAAAACTGTGATGGCATATCAAAAATCTGACTCAGAAATTCCAGCAAAATTCCAAAGGGGAATAAATAAGTAAATAAATAAATAAATAAATGCATTGCTATTTCCTGAGACCAGTAGGTGGGGGAGGGAACATTTTACATAAGCCTAAATTGCCTTTGGGAATATGAGCCTGATGCATTAATGTAACGATTATTCCTCCCGCCTGGGCTCTAACTATATTTTTATTAGGATGCTTTACATATTCTTTCGCTTCTTTAAAATGCTAAACTGACTCTGAGTCCCCAAATGTTCCAAAAATCAGGCAATATGTTTATAGGAAGTGAACACCCACACCCAACACACACACACAAAATAACTCCCAGAGGTCTAGATTAGTGGTTTGTATTATAAGCAGGTGAAAATTCACATCTCTCCCAGGAACATAACTGCCATAAATTTCAAGCCAGACTAAATTTATGAGAGAAGTCAAAGGATGGCTTCAAAGCTGATCCCGTGGCCCGAATAGTAAATGGTCTATGTTCTATGATCCCACTAGGCTCCCAGGAGCTGGAGAATCTGGTGGTTTTGTGAGAAGCCAGGGTCAGAGGTCAGCCAGTATTGAGGCTCAGGGACCATGGTTAGTGACCAATCTCTAATTTGTATACAGATAAGATGTAGCAAATGACTATCTCTTGAAAGTCATCCATCTGCAGTGTCATAAAGCCTCTCACCTGTGTGCCTTATTAGAATGCCCATAATTGACTTGCAAATACTTCAGTCCAGATAGAGGAAGTCCATCTTAGGGACAATGCCTTACTTGGCCATCCAAACTTGGGACCAACAACTATTACGCACCATGGGGAGGAAGCTCATGGGAGAGCAGCATTTTTAGGCCTTTCTGTCATTTGTATTCCAGTCAACAGCAGATAGCACATGGCTTGGCCAGATGGGTTTTATTGGTGAAAATAGTGATTCTGTTGGTTAGCAAGATAGGTATCAGTAGGCTGGTCTGTGGTTCAGTAGTAGAGTGCTTGCCTAGTGCTTGCAAGGCCCTAACTTCACACACACACACACACACACACACACACACACACACACACGAAATGGTCCTTATTTTAGTCTGTTTGGGCTGCTGTAACAAAATACCATGAACCAGACACATTTCAAAACAACAGAAATTGCTGGGCTCTGGTAGCTCACGCTTGTAATCCTAGCTACCCAGGAGGCTGAGATTTGAGAATCATCGTTCAAAGTTAGTCAAGGTAGGAAAGTTCGTGAGATTCTTATCTCAGATTAACCACCAAAAAGCGGGAAGTGGAGCTGAGGTTCAAGCAGTAAAGCTCAGGAACAGTCCAGACTCTGAGTTCAAACCCCAGAATTGGCACCTATATATATATAGTTCTATAGGGACTATCTTTTTGTGTCCTCTCTTGGAGGAATAAGGAAGCTCTCGGAATCTGTTAGATAAAGGCACCCCACCAGACCATTGATGGGGTCTTTGCTACCATGACCTAATCACTTCCCAAAAGCCTCACCTTCTAATGTTGCCGTCTTGAGGGTTAGGATTCCAACACATGTATTTCAAAGGGACACAAATACCCACACCCTGGCAAGCATGCTTTGGTGAAATGAGTGGTGTTCAGAAATTGTGCACTGACTGAAAGCAGGCTTCGGACACTAAGTATATATGGATGACTCGGACAGAAGGATTAGGGAAGGCCATTTGCCCAGAACTGGGTTCTGAATCTGACCATAGGTTTAAGAGCTGTGTTCTGGTTGGCTGATGCTAATGGGAAGCATCAACTCCCATGGGTAGAATTGGTATGGCTGCTTCACCAGCTATGGTGGGGCAGAACCACGGCTTCACTGAGCCCACAGGAGAGTTGTGGACTTGTGTGGCAGCCTGCTGTGGCTGCATTGGTGACATACATGGATCAGAGACCCACTTTTATGTAAACTGGAAATGAGTTTGAGGGAGAACAGCTATCTCACACCACCTCAGATTTCTCGGGATTGACTGTGACCCACTGCTCCGCTACAGGATGAAAAGCCTTTAGGTTATCTTTACTTCTCATCAAATCCTTTAGCCTTGCATTTCATTTGTCTTTAATTTATTTCCCTTCCCATTCTGAGGTGGATCGGCTGCATACAGAATTTTCAAATAGCTCCAGGTGAGGATAATCTGATGAGAAATAACTATGCTCTTATTGGAGAAGCAATTTATTGCCAACCAAATTCTTGGTGCCAGATGAATAAATGGTTATTAATTCTTCTCACTCAGAGTCCTAAACAATTTCTTGGAGCTACCCATGAAAGCCAGTGGATGGTGATGGCAACGACTGGGCATAGCGACCCACAAAAAGGTATTCAGCTCTCTCACTTGCAGGCCAACCTGCATCTCCCTAGCATTTTCTTCCCCTGGCATTTCAGCACTGGAGGCCTAGAAGGTCAGGGGTCAGAGGGCCCCATCAGACAAAGGAACTGTTGTTGCCCAGAGAAATTCTGAGATTTACACATCATCCCATAGGAGAGCTGGGAGGAGAACTCTGTCACTCCCCAGACAGCTACTCAATTCAATTCCTCAAACACCTGTCCTGGACGTGCTCAAGGTCAGGTCCTGCCTCATCCCAGAAGCAGACTCTGCACTTAGTCAGCTCAGGACAGAAGAGCACACAGATGCCGATCCATCTGGCAAAGGGAAGAAACAGAAAACATAAAGCTGGAGTCAGAAAGGAGGCTGAGCACTCTCTCTCTCTCTCTCTCTCTCTCTCTCAGACACAGAGCCTGAGGAAGGGACTAGACCAGGACCGAGGGAGGATGTGTCAACATCTGGAAGCACTGGATTGGAGATTAGGCCCAGAAAGCAATCAGCAGCAGAAGACTCTGTGCTGGGTTCCAGAGCCACAGAGCCCTGTGCAAGAAACCCAGGAAGCCCCAGGACACTTGTGTGCAAGTGGGCACATGATTGTATCTCTGGTGCTAGAAGGACCCCTGATGTGGCCGAGATACAGGCTCATATCTCCTCCCCAAGGTTTTTCTGTTCTCTCACCTCCATGGATTCCCTGAGATCTCAGTTTTTAAGCTCCAAGCCCAAAGCCTTCCCCTTCCCTCACCTAGGAGAGAAGTAAAGACAATGAGCATGTGGTCATTGTGTATAGCGTCCTCTAGACCCAGAGCATCCCTTCCTCTTGTTGTCTATCAGTCTTTAGTATATAAATTAAAGAAAAAAAAGAAAGAAAGAAAAAAGGAAAGGAAAGAAAAAAAGGGGCTGGGAAGGTGGCTTAGTGGTAGAGTGCTTGCCTCACATGCATGAGGCCCTGGGTTCGATTCCTCAGCACCACATAAGCAGAAAAAGCCAGACGTGGTGCTGTGGCTCAAGTGGTAGAGCACTAGCCTTGAGCTGAAGAGCTGAGGGAGAGCACCCAGGCCCAGAGTTCAGGCCTCACGACTGACAAAAAGAAAAAAAAAGGAAAAAACAGTCCAAGCAACAAGCAATTTACCCCTTGCTAAGGTACTTGTCATCTCCTCTCTCTCCTTCCATTTCCTCAACAGTTCTTATTTCACAGGATTGTCAAGAGGCTATTCCAAGAACCAAGAAAGTGCCTGGAACACAGTAAAGGCATTCTATTGGCTGTTACCAGCATTAATCCCAATATGGGAGTCTAACCCAAATTTCCCTTTAGGTTTCTTAACATCTCTGGATCTCCTCGGAAGTTCCCTAACCTCTCTAATCCTCATTCCATACTTGGCTTTCAGGAGGATTTGTATTCTTGATGAGTTTGTCCCCTTCTCTCATCCTTGGCTTTTATTTCCCCTTTTTCCCCAACAATTTCTCCTCAGTATCCCTCCCACATACACACCTACCTAGATAAGCTATCCCACAATGCTACTGCTTTGTATTGTTCAAAGACCATCCTTTACAATGTTAGAGTTTTTTTAAATAATTTTAAACAAAAAGATTTACTTGTCTCCTTTAAGAACCCAATTTTGAATTAAAAAAAAAATTCCTCTCTATTGAGAAACAGCTTTGAGTCAGCCTCCCAGCAGTATCGGGGGATTATCAGCATAGAACCACATTGCATATTTAATTGCAAAACTATCCCCAAGGCCAAAGTCTGGACTGGGCTGCATGGCGATTTGGATCCTTATATGGCTTCAATTCCAAGTCCTGTCAAAGACTTTGTGGGCAGCAAAAAAAGAGGCGATCTCCACAGGAGCCATTATCTGACACTCAGAAATAACATAGATTAACAACTGGTTTTTGCTTTAGCCTGTGGCCTCTTAGAACCATATAGCTTTAAGGTGCTTACGAGGTAGACTGGGATCGTAGCTCAATGACAATGCACTTGTCCAGTAAGTGCAACATCCTGGATTCAATTCCCAGTACTAAAAAAGAAAAAAAAATTACAGTTAAATAAAAACCAAAAATCAAACAAAAGTTACCCGGGAGGAATGGGGGCAGAAATCCAGGAAATGGGTCCTTTCTTCAGCCCCTGAGTTAGCTTGCTCCTGATTACTTAGATTCAAGCCGGGTTTTGCTTAATGGGGAAATAGAACAGGCTGTTGGGTCTGCCTGGGCCACTTGCATCTATGAGCTAAGGAAATGAGTTGTGACAAAGGGGGCTTTCCTTTGTCATCCCTAGAGCCAAGTACACAGTAGATATTCAGGAAATGTTCAATAGGTGAAATTTCCTCGAGTTGATGATACCTACTCAGAGTTATGAAATTCAGGGACTGTGCCAGGGGGATGGGGAAAGGGTAGAAGCAGGGCTTTAGCTTCTCTAGTAGTGGGGAACTTTATCTCAAACCTTTCAAGTAAAGAGAGGCAAAGCTTAAGTGCTCAACAGCTTCCTTTGATATGTATCAGTGACCTGAAGCTTTCCTGAATCCCCTGTGGAGCATCCAAGTTAAGGAATGGAGGATAATATCTTGCAAGGGCAGGTGTCCTGAGATTGTTCAAGAATATTCTATATATGATAAGAGATGAGCTGTGAAATAGCTAGCCCCTACCCTAATCTGTGTGAAAATTGAGTTTTGGGGGCTTGGAATTTTGTGGGGTTTGGGGGAAATCAACTCAACCATACATATCATCTCAAAGCCATATCCTTCCCGTGTGGTAGCTGCCAACAGAGAAAAGACTTTTCCATCATGGACACCCATTTCTTGCCTGGACCACTGTCTCCAACCTCCTTCCCAGTTTACTTGGCTCTGGCCCCTCATTCTGTCAGCTTCAACACATCATTAGACATCCAAGAGAGAACAAAGATGCCAGACACTCATAAATCATACCTCCAAGCCTAGCTACTCAGGGAGCTGAGATCTGAGGACTGAAGTTCAAAGCCAGCCTGGGCAGAAAAATCCATAAGTCTCTTATCTCTAGCCAGCAAAAAGCTAGAAGTGGGGCCATACCTCAAGTGGTATAGCACCAGTCTGGAGCAAAAAGACAAATTGGAACACAAGGCCTAGAGTTTAAGCTCTATTACCAGCATAAAAGGATAAAGCAAAGATTCCTCAACTTGGTGAATAAGCCTCTATTGCCTGCTATGCAGTCAGTCCTCACTAACAAAGCCTTACCAATCGTTAAAATACTGAAGTATTTGTGTGCCTCCCCATGTCTCTTTGCCATTCAACAGCCAAACCTGTACCCCAGGAGTGACGTGGCTCTGTGACAGCCAGGAGGAGATGGTAGGCTGAGGTTTGGACTGCTGTTCAGTGCTCTCAGCCAAAGACCACTATGCAATCTCTTTTGGAAGCTACAGAATGTACAGTATACCACACTAATTGTTAAGCATATTTTGAATGCTTCTCCTATGTTATTCAACAACTTGTCTTATTGCTAACTGATCCTTTGTTCATTTCTGTGAGGAATTTAAAAAAAAACTGTATGAACGAACTGGGCTCACGCCTATAATCCTAGATACTCAGGTTGCTGAGCTCTGAGTATTGCAGTTGAAACCAGCCTAGGTAGGAAAGTCCATGAGACTCTTATCTCCAATTAACCAGCAAAAGGCCAGAAGTGGAAGGTTGGTTCAGGTGGTAGAGTGCTAGCCTTCAGTTAAAAATAAAAAGGAAAATGAGAACTTGAGGGCCTGACTTCAAGCTCTAGTATTGAAACCAAAAGTTTAATAATAATAATAAAATGCTTGAATGATGTGCAACCTCTGGCCATCTTCCTGAACCTCATCATGAAGGAAGAAGGTCTGTGGGGTAGTCAGTGGTTTGAAATATAGCAAATAAAGTAGCATCCACAGTGGCCATGGAGTTATCACTCGGTGACGGAGATATCCCACAGTCTGGAATTTTCATCAATAGTTCAGGAACTTGAGTAGCCAGGTTCTCAACCATTCAAGCTCAATAAGTGGACTTTTTCAAACCACTTCAAAAAACTACCCATCTGTCAGGAGCAAACTCAATAGAAAAGTGAAAATGCCAACCTAACTGTTTACAAAGGGGAGTGACCCACCAAGATCCCTTGTCCAGGTGTTTCAGCTTAGAGTCAATTGCCAGAGATGAAAATCATAATTCAATCTAACTTAAGTGTGGAAGGAATTGATTGGCTATCAGGTAAATGTGACAGGGAATGCATCTAGCTTCAGGTATAGTTGGATTCAGAGGTCACTTGAGGCCTCAATCACATGCTCTATGCCTAAGCCCAGAGTTGGTGCCTCCAAAGTACAAAGGCTGAGAATACAGGAAAACGGGAATTTGAATCTGGGTATCCCAATGCAGTGCTAGATGCTTGGCAGCAAATCTAGCTGATGTTTTTTGAGGCAGTTAAAGACCTTTCATCCAATCATCTTCAGCCCTGAATCATCCCTGGAGACAGTGACCTTGTTACTCCCAGGCTTGAGGCAGAGTCCCTGTCTGCTATGGATTGGAACTCGCACGGCCTCTATCGAAAAGCAGCAGCACTCAGGTGAGACAAGATGAATGGCAAACAACAATTGGACCAACAAGTACATTTGTTAACAGGCTCTAGATCGATAGCTTCCAAAATTAAAACATTCTGTGTCTGTCAGTTTTCTCCACCATGTTCTCTGCAGGGCAAAGTTGCCCAGCTCCAGATTGGTGGGGATGGGGTGCTGAGAGGATAGATTTTGAGTCTGGGGGATATTTCTCACCAGAGCCAAAGCAAGCCTCCTCCCACCATGGAGACCCACTCCCTCCAAGGCTCCCAAGATAAATCAGAGGACAGGGAGTAGGAAGCCTAGACACTGGCATTTTTGAGACGGAAGATGAAGGGATAGTTTTCTTAGTTTTCTAGAAAACTGAGCAGTGTCTTAAACAGGTAATAGACTTACTTCCCTCTCATGGAAAAAAAAAAAGGATCTCTGGTGGCAAAGCCAGTTTCCTGCTTCTGGTGTCATCTGGAATCTAGGCATAGCCCTGTTCACCTGAGTTTCCCCCACAGCCATGACAATGGTTTTCAGCCTTCACTCCCAGCATCTGTCTCTCTCCTCCCTGCAAGTACTCTGAGAGTTATCTCTGGATATCCAGGTACAAGTGTGAGGTACAAGAAAGGGAGTGCCCAGGAATGAGGAGCATCAGAGGGCAAATAAGTACCTAGCTACCCTGTCTTCCAATGACATAGTGCAAGGCAATGACGCCATGATTTTCAGAAGATCCTAGGGCATCAACCCTACTGACCATGATGATAATTCATTGACTAGTATCTACTTCATATTCCCCACCCATGTTTAACTTTTCTGACTTTTACATTGTTCCCTGGGATCACTTCCAAATAAATACCCATGTCCTTGTCTTCCAAGAATGCTCATAGAACCCTTTGTTCCTCCAAGCCTCCCACAGGACCTTGCTTTGTGATCAGTAGGTACAGAGAGGCCCATACCAACTCCGTGGCTCTACTCATGCTTGACTACAAGTCCCAGACCACTGCCACCCTTCCCTTCTGCTCTCATTCCCACCTCTCCCTGACTTACCAGTGGACAGCCCAAATGGGGAAATACAGATGAAGCCCTTTGTAAACTCTCCTTACCATGCCTGACATTCAGTTCTGTCTATTGTTTATGGCTACTGTTTATTCTGGTTATTGATCAGAGTCTGTGGCCCTGCTATTAAATATTTCAAATATCATTTTAGACTACCACCAGAACTGCTTATATTTCTTGTGTCCCTCTGAATACTAAATCACATCCCATCCCTAAGGTAAGTCCTAGGGAGGGCCAGCTCTTCCTTCACCCAGCTGTAGTTAATACAAGACATACAACACAGCCTCCAGACAGATCAATTCTATTACTATTTTGCAAACACAAAGCATATTGTACAATTATGCCACAGGGCTGTATTCGAAACCCATTCTTTTGCTGGGGCCCAGTATTTCACCTAGCTCAATTAAGCATCTTTCAAGGGCTACATGCTCTCCTCCATCCTTTCACAACAAGGCCCTGGGCAGGACTCAGCTCATCAGAAGTATGAGCAGGTGCTCTCTCACTGGGGAGAAAAACTGCACTACTAGGCTCAGATATATGTAAGTTAAACCACGAGAAATGTTGGAAGATTGGGAAAGACAACCTGGGGCTGGGCTAGCAGGCATTTGAGGCTGAGCACAGAAGAGATGAACTTGTACTTCTAAATGTAGCTGAATACTCACAGTAGGGTGGGAAGACGAGCCACAGCCTTGATTAGCATGTGTTTGCATATTCATTGTCAACTGTCACGAGGTTAAACAAAACTTACTCATCAAAGAAATCTTTAGTGACTGTCAGCAAATGATAAACTTCTTTAATTCTAAATTTTGCTTTGGAGTAGAGATGACTGGGAATTCTCTTCTGTGATGTTCATAATCAAAGGTAGACTCCAACATAGACTTGTCAGTGATGGTACTCTACCCCCACCTATCAGCTCAGCTTTGTGTCAAAACCATACTATCCATCCTTCCTGACCTAGTCATTTCCACCATAAGTAACTGAGCTTTGCATGCAGGGCCATGATTAACCTATTCTTGGAAGAATATGGGCAATGCTGGGAGTGTTCGG
Source organism: Dipodomys ordii (assembly GCF_000151885.1). NCBI lineage: Eukaryota > Metazoa > Chordata > Mammalia > Rodentia > Heteromyidae > Dipodomys > Dipodomys ordii. The sequence continues at coordinate 2,066,026 of NW_012267329.1, forward strand.
CTTCTGTGCTATCTTGGAGTCAAGAACAAGCTTTGGTTTAGCAGTGGCTTAATAGTATGCTAGACAGGAAGCTGAGAGAGTGAGCCCTGAATTTAGGAGAAAAAAGCAGGAAGAGAAAGAATTAACACTTGCTGTACATTTCCCATCTACAGTCTTTAGCTATCCCTGTCAATTCTGGAAAGTTCTGCAGATACTTTAGTGCAAGAACACCATTACAGAGTAGATAAAATCTCTCTTAGACAGCAAGGTGCCACTTCCTTCTCTCATTTGCCTGATCTTCTTGGTATTTCTGCTCTAAAGCTGAATTGCCAGGGTCTTGGACCATAAACCTCTTGTTCTGTACAAGCTCTTGAATAGAGGGGAACAGTTTCTTATTTTTAATCATAAACTTTCTGTGCTATCATATCTCAATATTGCCATATTCTACCCACCCAAACAGTGAGTAGAAAGAGAAGAAAAGAGAGTGGAATGTAAGAAAACTCTCTCATCACAGGCCCTAATACACATATGTTCTCATCTGTTTCTAGAAACCATCCTTGAGAAAAATCCTCATCATCCAATCCCATTTTACAGTTGGGGAAACTGAGGCTCCAAAAGGTTGAGTGAACTCTTCATATAATGAATGAGTATTCGAACCAAAAACTAAAATTCGTCTCATGCTGAAGCCCAGGCTTCTTTCCCCCTGGGCCATGACCCATGTCATGTCTTGGGCAGAGTCTCACAATTCATTATTCTGTGTCTGGTTGGATGTGCTTGACCCTAGTTAATTCTGACACTTAGGGTGGAATGTAGAAGTTGATCAAGAAGAAGTTACCACAAGTGAAGCTTGGAGCTGAGCAAGGTTGTACAGGTTCACAGGCTGGACTAGAAAATCAGCAAAGGCCACAGAGCCCTGGGAGCAAGGTCTAGCTTCTAAGCTAGTTCTATAGGGATGTAAACCCAGCCATGTCATCTGGGTTTACTCTATAGTTGATAAAAAAAAAGGTGACCCAAAAAAGTTATGTTTATGTCTTAACACCCAGAACCTGTGAATATGACCTTCCTTAGCAAAAAAAAGTCTTCATAAAAGATGCAATTAATATTAAAGATTTTGTTATGATTTGAATGTTCTTGTCCTCTTCACAATTTGAGGTAAAACTTAATCTTCAATACTGACTACCAGTATCATCAAGAGTATGGCATTTAAGAGGTAATTGAGTCATGAGGATTTGACGGAGTGAGTTCTTCCCACTTTTTAATTTCTGCCTATGGAAGGATGTAGTATTTCTGATGCAGGAAAGATGCAGCAACAAGGTATACTGCTGTTTGAACTCATTTGCTTGGCAGGTGCTCTGCCACTTGAGACACTTAGCCATTTTGTTTTAATTATTTCCCAAATATGGTCTTGATGTTTTACTCAGGCCAGCCTAGACTGTGATCCTCCTATTTACAATTACATTGAAGCTGAGCTGACAGATACAAACTACCCATTCAGCATTTGCTATTGGCTCAGATGAGGTCTCCTGGTCATTTTTGCCTCTCAATCACAACCTCCAATGTAGGTAGGATTACATGCATGACTCAAGGTGCCATCTTAAAAGCTTAGAGAGCATCCTTCATGGAGATTGGACTTTCTTGTGCCTTAATTTTGTCCTTCCAAGTCTTCAGAACTGTCAGAATTATATTTCTGACAGTTCTGAATGACCCAGTTATTTTGTTATAGCAACACACATAGATTACACAGATCTCTAGGTTAGACCACCGTTGATTACCTGAATGAGCCCCAAATCTGATAAGCAGTATCAGGGAGGAGAAGAAAGGGAAGATAAAAAGTACAAAGGACAAGTTGATGTAATAGCAGAGGTGGAGATCTGAGTAATGACTCCACAAGCCAAGGAACACAAGGATTTCCAGCAACTTCTAGAAAGTACAAGAATCCTTTCCCTTAGAGCCTCTTGGGGAAAAGAAAACTAACCCTACCAACACTTTGATTTGGGATTTCTGTTCTCTAAGATTGTGAGAGAATAAGTCTCTGTCCCAGTGTATGGTAATTTATTAAAGTAGCTCTACGAAGCCAACATGGCCTCTATTCCTGGTAAGACTTAGGGTTGAGCCATAAAACACTAGTAATCTAGTGATCAGCCTTAGGCTGATCCTAAGTCAGAAATTAAAAACCCAAGACATTGTATACTGATGTTAAAAGCTAAAAAAAAAAAAAACAAAAAAAAAACACTCCTCTCTCCACTTAAGCCATTGGCAAAAGTTTCAGATGCCCTCCTAACCTTGGTCAGAGGGGGTCCAATGTCCTAATGGTGAAAAGGTTTGCATCTGCAAGTCTAGAGATGTGTGGGGTGCCTGCGGTGGGGACTTGATTTCACAGGTATGAATTGGACAAAAGAAGATGAACCTATCTGACCTTATTTTCAAAAGTCCAATGTACATTTGAGAGTCACATTTTTTCAGTGCTAGAGATGGAACTGGGCATTCTAAGCCAGCACTCTGCCATTGAGCTATATTCCTGTGACTAGCCATTTGAAAGACTGGGCAGCCAGGGCTAGCTGGTCATCATCTGCTGTCTCCAGGTTGGATTCAGCTTCTCTGACACAATACTAGAGCTGCCCCTTCCTCTGCTTTCCATAATTCTCCTGCTTCACACCTTAGAGAAGGGAACATGGTCCTGGCCTTACAGGGCTCTAGCAGTGACCAATATCAAGGCCAACACAGAACGCAGCTAGGAATTCTTTATTGCAGCATCTTGAAGCCTGGAAAGCAAAGAAAGTGATGTCTACCAGCTCCAGAGAAAGCTGAGATCCTGAAAGACAAAGTGTGAATGTCAAGTCCAAAATCTTAAGATTCAAAATCAAAATAGAGATGAGAAAGCCAAGAATTCAGAAGGAGGAAAAAATGGGCTTTTCAGAATCAGGCGAGGGGTGAGCCAGGAAAGTGCAGATGTCTGCTTACTGCTAACATGCTGGGGGTTTTGACTTCATTGAGGAATGCCCAGTCATCAGTGCACAACTGGTATAGAAAGGTAGCTGGTTTATAGGGCCCTAGGTGGCCGTGATACTAACCAGGGAGCTCCAAGTCCAGCTGGACAGGACTAACTAGTCTTCTGCGCTTCTCTTTAGTTTTTAGTGCCTAAAATGCTTCCCTCAAATCCCTAAAGCCTCCAAACAGGGCCTCCAGGTTAAACTAGTCTGTCTCCAAGCTCAGGCCTGTGGAAAGAGAAGGGCAAGGGGCTACAGTCAGGAGGAATACATACATACTCTAGAAGCTTCTTTAGATCCAAACCCCAGGGGTATCATAGTTTGAAATACTGTCCTAGGCAGGAACACTCAAAGGAACTAGAGGCTGGCCTTAGGACAATGCAGTTCGAGGCTGCATTCGTACTGACAAATTAGGAAACATTTTCCCAAAGAAGCCAGATCATCTGGCTCTTCTAGCCTGAACCCATTCTGCAGAAACTCTTGAATTCTGGGAGACTACAACCAACAAAGTCCTGAAAGCAAGGAGATAAATATCTCTAACACAGAAGGAAAGCAATGAATGGGAGTAGGCCTTGACCTGGGTAAGAGAAGAAGGAGGTCAAGAATTGGAGTAGAGCCAGTGTTCAGCAATAGAAGCAGGTGACAAAGTAGCTGCCAGAGTTGAATCTGACTTTCTTTAACCTCCCTAGGACATGATCCAGGACCACATACTCTAACCCTGGGATTAGGAGAAGCAACTGAATGCTTTCTGCCCCTAGAGTTAGCTTTCCCTACTGGCTCATTAGTTTCAAATGCAAAATTGGGTAGAGCAGCAAAAATATATACATTAGTAACAGAATCTCATTAATATGTTGAGAAGGGCTGATGCCAACTGGAAAATGACATCCAGAAACTCTTTGATAAATGGCTGTGCAGAAATGAAGATTTCATTTGGAAGCTGGATGTCAGATAGGTGACATGCAGACAGTTTCACAGAGGACCCCTCCTTCTTGGGCTCCACTGACAAACTACTCAGAACAGCTTCAGAAATTACATCAACATGCAAATGTGACTTGCACCCATCAACATGCCAATTCTTTTCCCTCCTAAATTATCTTATTCCAAAGCTAGCCACGGTGAGGGCAAAAGGACCTTCACCTAGAAGTGCTGGCAGAGTGTAAGATGGCATTTACCCTCTGAATGCCAATCTATTGGCAGAGTGAAATTGAACTTGCTTGTATTTCCTAATCTGACTTACACTTGTAAAACTTGAATTCATCCTGATGCTGATAGCTCAGACTTGTAATCCTAGCTACTTGGGAAGCTAAGATTAGGAGAACAGAAGTTTGAGGCCACCTAAAGTATATAGGACACTCCTTCTTAATAACAGTTGGGTAAAGTGCACACTGTCATTCCAGATGAATGAGAGGCTGAGACTGGATCACAGTTCCAGGCCAGCTTAGGCAGAACTATTAGGAAGACTCCATCTCAACATCAACAAAGCTAGGTATGTCGGTATATGCCTGTCATCTCAAGTATGATACATAAAACAGGAGATCACAATCCAGGCACACATGTGGGCAAAAGTGAGACCCTATCTCAAAAATAACCAGGCAAAAAGCCAGAGCCATGGTTTAGCAGTGGAGTGCCTGCTCCTAAGTATGTAGCCCTGTACCCCAGCACCACACACACAAAAACAAGAATTGAATCCAAAGACATAGCTGAAGGTCTGTCCATGACCACACACACCAATTTAGCTAAAGAATACTCACTAAAAAACCAGTGCCAGTAGTTCATGCCTGTAATACTAGCTCAGGAAACTGAGATCAGATTATAGTTCAAAGCCAACCCTGGGCAGGAAATTCCATGTGACTCTTATGTCCAGAAAAGCACCAAAAGAGCTGGAAATGGAGCTCAAGTGGTAGAGTGCAAGCTTTGAGCAGAAAAGCTCAGGGACAGTGCTCAGGCCCTAGTTCAAGCCCCAGAGCTGGCACATACAAAAAAAATATTTCTTAAAGATATTTATTTCCTAAGAAAAATTACAATAAAACTTCACTACTTCTGTCTTGTAGAGGGATAACAAAGTTATCTCTTTAGGAGATGTCTATCCTTAGACCTTTGACTACAATAGGTTAATTTGTATATGAGAGATTGAGCAGAAAAGAAACTGAATTACTTGACATAGCAAAGTAACAGGAACTTAAAGTCTCCCTTGGCCACCTAAGAGATTTAGGGAGGCCCATAGCACAACCAGAAGAGAGGAGACAGGAAAAGGACTTTGGGAGTAGATGGAGCTGTGAAATCTGGTGGCAGGACCTTTATCCTAACAGACAGGGGCAGTAAAATGTTCTGGAGATAGGACATTTTCCATGTACTTTTATTTCCAGGAAATCCCTTTAACCCAAACCTTTAAATAAAAGTCATTGCAGAGCAGACTAGTGTGAACTGTCCTCTGGGGAATGAAGGAGGAGGGGCTTCTCATGATTGACATGGTGTGGAGCAGAAGCTGGAAGAACTAAGGGTAGGGATGGGAAGATGGTGAGAGAATTATAAATGGAGATTAAGGTGAAAATTTGGAAGCAGGGGCAGAAAGAAAAAATGAGTTCTGCCCACCACACCAGGCCATTCTTTGGGATCCAGGAAGGTGTTAGCCAAGCCAACCTAGAAATAGCTACACCACAGCACTATCAGTATGTATCTCAGGGTGATGGGATTATAGTTTGGTAATTTTTTTTTACAAATTTTACATTTTAGTTTTGTTTTCTTTTCTTTGCAGATATGATTATCAATTGTTTTGTAATGAGTACAACCAACTATTCCTATCTATACATTCCACATCCACAAATTCAACTAACTGTATATCTAAGAAAATATTTGGAAAAAAATAAAAACATGCATCTCTCTGTGCTGAACACATATAAACTTTGTATGTGTGCCAATCAGGGCCTGTATGCTATCCCTGAGCGTTGGTCTCTCAAGTCTGGTACTCTACCACTTGAGCCACAGTTTCACTTCTGGGTTTTTGGTGGTTGATTAGAATTAAGGGTCTCTTGGACATTCCTGATCAAGCTAGCTTTGAACCAAGATCCTCAGATCTCGGCCCCTTATGTAGTTAGGACTATAGGCATGAGCCACTGGTGCCTAGCCAGACTTTTTCTTACCATTATTTCCCAAACAATATAGTCTCATAAATAAATATGTGCATATATTTATATTGCATTAGGTATCATAAATAATCCAGAGATGATTTAAAATATACAAAAGGATAGGTTCTGTATCTTTGTGTTATATATATATATATATATATATATATATATGTACCAGAAAGATATATATATATATGTATGTAGGTTATATGCAAATACTATATACATACAAATATACACATACATTCATATTTAAAGGAATCAAGTATCCAGGGATTTTAGTATTTGAGAGAGGTCTTAGAATTAATACCCCAAGAATACCAAGGAACATTTCATTACTTGTAAAAAAAACTGAGGGACAATTTTTAATGGGGATTAAATTTTCTGAGTAAAAAATTTTTTTACTGGGGATTAAATTCAGGTCCTTGTACTTGGTAGGCAAATGCTCTACCCTTTGAGCCACATCCCCAATACCTTTTGCCTTGGTTATTTTCAAGGTAAGGTCCCACTTTTCACATGTACTGACTTGGGCTGCCATTCTCTTATTTGTGTTTCCCAGAGTCACTGGGGATGATGGGCATGTACATCTTAGCTAGCCATTGTACTTCCCTGGAGCACCACCACAGCCCAACCATCTCTATGCACAAAGTTGCACAGCCACTGATTCAATCAACTATAAATCCAAGGAAATATCTGCAGAGGAAGGGTAAATTATATCTGTACTGAACACACAGACCTTTTCCTTAACATTATTTCCCAAACAATATACTCTAAGAACTGTGTACTATGGTTGAGATAGTGGCTCATGAACTTTTATGCCTGGACTGGCCTCAAACTGTGACCCCCAGAACTCTGCCTCCTACGTAACTAGGATTATAGGCTTGAGCCCAAATACCCAGCAGAATTTTGAAAGTCAAACTAACAAAATAAATAAATTGGCTGAACAACATAACTTCAGAGGACTTATACATTCAGTGGAAAGAAACAGGCATTGCCCTCACTCATTTTCTTTCCAGACAGAGGAAATGTAAACATCCATCATCTAAGACCTGCTCAGGACATTATTGGAAGTACTCAGTAAGCCTGGACCAAGGGTAGAGTGCTTCTGTCTTCAGATTCTGCCAACATAGCTTCCAGCAGCCCCTGAAACTACATTGGCCAAGCTATCATTGGCAGGATGTTCGCTGTCCTTACCATTCTCATTATTCTCCAATGCCCAGTATTCAGCCTTTCTCATATATACAGATCCCTTCCAGAGAGGAAAATGGATAATGGATATGCCTCTCATCTACATAGCAGTCAACTGATTTTAGCCTTTCAGAAAGTTCAAGGAGCTAAAAATCCTGAGTTCTAGCCTTGGCTGCTCTCATCCCTGATGGAAACCCTGTCCTCTTGTCTGTGCTTTCTATGGCCTCGTGAATCTTGGCAGAAGATTACTCTCCTATGGTGATGACTCTCATATTAATTTAAGTCTTTTCCAGACGTACTTGCTAATTAAAATGTGAAATGGTTTCTATCCCTTTAATTAAGATACAAGATGGAAAGCATAATTTAATTCGGTCCATTGAAAATATCAGTATTATCGACTCCATAAGTTGCCTTCATTAAAGATGACTGTGTTAAACAATATTTTTTTTACTCTCATACTCACTGCAGCTTTGGCATGTACACAGTGGGAGTTTGGCTACTGGGACCCTAAAAAGGCACAGAATGGAATCCAGAGCCATGCAGAGTATCAGTTTTCTGACCTTGTCTTCAACTTTAGGATGATGTCTAAGATTAGGCAAACTCAAAGAAGGACTTGGATCATTGGTACAAAAGTATTTTAGGGGAGTGAGGAAGTATAACACAGACAGATGAGAGACAATGCAGAGTGAACAATTGAGCCAGCTGCTATTGGTAGGAATTGAGGGTAACTGGGTATCCCTGTCCACATTGGTAGGGGTGCAGGGGGACACTTAATAATGTAGAACACACCTCAGGACCATCCCACTGATGGATGGAAGCCCTTGCAATCCCACCAGGCTAGGCAGAAAGAAAGGGAAGATAAACAAAATGAGCAGCTTAGCCTATTGATAATTCTTTCCATGCCCAAGGCTCTCAATCATACACTTGAATGCTACTAAAAAGGATACAAGTAGGACTGGAGAAGTCAGACCATCAAACTCTGGTCCAAAGTCAGAAATGGGGTACTGAAAGCATAGTTTAGTGGTAGAGCAGGTGTCTAGCACATGCAAAGCCCTAAGTTCAATCCTACCACTTTTCCATTTAAAAAAAAAAGTTCATTTGTTAATTGGGCTATTGTTTCTTTGAGGGTTTATTTTTTGAGGGTTCAATTTTTTGGGTGCTAAGTATGTTTTGAATAGTAAACCCTTGTCTGAAGGGTAGCTGGTAAAAATTTTCTCCCATTTTGTAATCTTTCTATTTAGCTTGTTAGCTATGTCCTTTGCTGTGCAGAAATATTTAAGTTTGGTTTAATCTTATTTATCAATTCTTTCTTTGATTGTTGTGATTCTGGATTTTTACTTAGGTTTTGATCTGTGCCCAGAAGCCCTAGCCCAGGTGCCTCTCAATGGAAAATGTATCAAGAAAATGTGGTATATATACACAATGGAATTCTGCTCATCCATTAGAAAGAATGATATTGTACCATGCAAAAGGAAATGGAGAGACTTGGAAAAAAATATATTAAGTGAAGTAAGCCAGGCCCAGAAAAAAAAATACACAGGTTGCATGTTTTCCCTTATTTGTAGGAGCTAGAATGTGTCTATAAAAATCAAGAAGTAAACACAATTGGTGGTTATAAATGAATTAACAAAGTATAACAGACTCTATAGAGAGTGCAAATAGTATAATACTTTAGAAAGACTACGTCAAAGCCATGGGTACTTCAAAGGGGGTGGGGACAGGACAGAAGGGTAGAATAATGAACAGCAGCAGAGGGAAGAATGGAGGTAAGAATACATTGTATAGGGCTGGGAAAGTGGTGCAGTGGTAGAGCGCTTGCCTTGCATGCCTGAGGCCCTGGGTTCGATTCCTCAGCACCACGTAAGCAAAAAGAAAAAAAGCTGGAAGTGGCATTGTGGCTCAAGTGGTAAAGTGCTAGCCTTGAGCTGAAGAGCTGAGGGACAGCGCCCAGGCCCAGAGTTCAGGCCCCAC